>NW_007579679.1:32781-105189 GCF_000690725.1 Stegastes partitus | reverse complement strand
ACTAAACTCCCACAATGCTCTCTGCTTGCCAACATGGCAACCGAGTAAGAGGTTCTACTCAATCTACAACAGCTTTTCTGACATGTAGGCCTCATTGATTGATCTATGTTTAATTGGTGTAAGTTTTTAATGGGCATTAATTGATTAATAACTGGGTATCTCTATTAAACATGACCGTCGTCTACAGCTCAAAACCACCACAAATGAACCCACATCTCCTCTTTGTTTACCACTGTGTGAGTGAGTAAGTGTGACTTTTGGGGGAAACTGACACTTAAAACTGAACACTATCACTTCTAGCTCTTGCTGTTGTGCGTCCACACATCCTGAAACTGAACCTCCGTGCCTCCTACCGTCCGAGGTGGCAGCGAGAAACAGCTGGACCGGAGTTAGACGTGAGTGAACTCGACCGGAGCTCATGTTTCAGCTGGATGTAAATGGCGTGTGATGGCGGCGCTGCAGTTTCACGCATCTGTGCTCGTCGGGTTCGTGCGTTGTGTGTCTCCACATTGTTCGAGAGGTTAACTGACCAGGGCCCGTCCGTCTGAGCTCGGCCTTCCCCCAGAGGCCTCCGCCGCTCATTGGAAAAGCTCTGTGACGCTCTTCCTCGGCCTTTCCCCTCCTCCTCCTCCGTCCCGCCGCTCTTCTCTCCGGCCGGGAGGAACACAAACAGAGGTGCTGCCTTCGTGAGGCACAAATCCCCACTTCCTCTGAAACTTCCAGCGCCGCTTTTTTCCTGTCCAAATTCCACAGCCATTAAACTTTCCTGGCAGGAATTCAGAAAACAACTCAGAAGAGAGAAGAGATGGAGGAGGAGGAGGGAGCTCTCCAGCCTCCCATACCACCTCCTCCTCCTCTTCTGGATATCACAGATCTGCGCTCCTGCTGACTACCTTAAACAAAGATCATTCGTGTTTTCGTTGCCGATCGGGTTTCCTCCAAAGCGTCTGCCGGTTTTTGCAGAAGGTCAGGACGACACGCCTGCCCCCGTCCACTCGCATGACATAAACCACGGCCAGATTAGTGGAAGGTAAACATCCAAGTCAAGGCTGTGATCTCGGGGCTTTATTACCGCTGGTGCTTGGGTTCACCAGCGGTAGTTACACAACACAAACAACATGGCCTCCCAGCCGGCGGGGCGGCCGAGGGAGAGGTGGTGCTACCGTGTTGGACGGCTTCTCGCTTTCTCACTTTTCTGTCGATTGTGTCGGAGGGAAATTACACAGAGCTTAAGTGTCTTTACGGCCGTTCGCGGTGCCACAGCTGGTGTTTGGGAAATAAAGAAAAGAAACTGGCATAAATGCTACACGCACATAAAAATTATTCGACAGTTTCAGGTATTTTATTGACCTGTCTGCTCATTTTGAAAAAAAAATGGTATAACCTGCAAACTGCACCGCTGTGAGATTGTGACCCAACTGTGTCGTTACTGGATAATTCTGCAAAACCCGGGATATTTCTTTAAACTGTCGTTCGATTTCCGTCTGCACGTGGTTTCTGCAGGACGGCTAAGAAATGCTTGTCGGGGTTTGGAAAAAGGGGCGAATGTTAACGGCTCCTCTATGAAAGTAAAATGTGCAACAAATCCACCTCCCCGAGCTCCTGACTTTCCCTCTTCCGACGTTGGGACACTCTGCTCCCCGCGGTGAGGCTGAAGGCTGTGAATTGTGTGCTGCGAAATCAGCAAATATGTGTGTAATTCCTGAGATACCAGGCCGGTGTGTCCACAACAAGGCAGCTGAATTTGAAAACTCCTTTTTTTTCACATCAATAAATCAGATTTTCTGGGTGAATGATATCAAAACACTTAAATTTCTGACGATGAATAAGAGAGAAACTCTCTTCTTAAACCAACTCAACTGCATTCTCAGTTACATTTTGAGGTGACGTATTAGAAAAGCTTCTTCAATTTCAACTTTATTTCTGAGAATGCAGTTCAGTTGCATAAGTATGCATTGCTCTTGTTTGACAGAATAAAGAATATTATTGGTCACTGTACGTGCACAACGATATTGTGTGCAAGTGCAGTTGGAGTTATTTGAACAAATTAATGGCATCTTGTGCTTTGTCAGATGTTGCTGCAACAAAAGTTAAACCAGGTGAAAGTCTAGTGCCAAAAGCGTCTTTCTGTAGTGAATGAATTTCCCCCAAACTGAGCTGAGGTTTTGAACAAAACTGCATTTCCACGTGTAAACAGCGTTCCCTAAATGATCCATTCAGAGTGTTAAAGGAGGGGAGGGTCACTGGGGCCAGAGAAGGTGGGAAAAGGTCTCACTTTCCTTTAAACCTTTTAACCAACAACGCGTACATCCCCCAATCCCAGCCTTCGTAAAGCGCCTTTGGTGTTGAGCCTTGAACTTTTCCCTCTGTCACCTTCCTCGGGCTTTATCTTTTTAACTATCCCCAATCCCCCAGAGGTGCAGCGGGCGGTTAAACCAGCTGCTCGGACTTGTAAAAAAAAAGAAAAAAAACCCCAGAGAAGGATTGATGAAGAAAGGAACATGTGTGAGACGGACAGGCAGCAAACGGCAGCGAGATAGCGAACAGACTAAATGAGAACAATCTGGACGGCCTGGGCGAGCCGCCTAACCCAGAAAAGAAAGAAAGAAAGAAAGAAGGCGAGGAGCGTGGGAGGGAGGACGGGGAATTAAAGCTCCTCGTCAAAGAGGAGAAGGATTGACAGGAGGTGGAGAAGAAAGTCTCAGACACCTGTGGCGGAAGCAATGCTCGGTCTAAAGGGGTGAGGTGACTGACTGCAGAGCTCAGTGCCGGACCGGGCCAGACCAGACCACGCTGGGCTAGCGCTGCTGTGAACAGCCGCACTGCAATAACTCAGGGACTGGGGGGCTGAAAGGCGATAGCCTGGCAGGAGTTGGTTTACAGCCGAGGCCGTCGTGGATGCTGAGACTTCCCCTTCAGACAAACTTAAATGTAAGCGGTGTAAGGGCAGCTTTCCTGTCTGTGAATGGAAAGTGGATGATGGAAGAGGACAGAGTGATGAAGACCGACTATGGGGCTATGAAAGCCGGTGATGATGATGTATTGCACCGAGGTGGCACTTTTTGGCCCATCAGGCTCCACCAGGTGTTTTGCAGAAAGGCGAGGGCGTTCGACAGCCTCCCTGAGAGTTCCTGTCCTCTGCGGGACTGGATTAAGAAATAAGATCCAGGCCGCCGGTTTCACACCAGCTGGTGCCCCGAGATTCCAGCGTGTATTTGGTTTATTTACCGCTGTTTTTGATGTGGTGTTAAATGGCCGTAATAATCGGGCAGTCTGACAGTAGGAAGTGTTGAGACCTAAAGAGATTACTTCCAACCCATAACTACAAAATACTTTCCTGAAGACTTCCTCGTATACATTTCTTATGTTGCGGCGCTCACATCCTCAACGGATTTTCAAAGTTATGATTGTGTAAAAGAAATGATCAGGAGTTAAAGAGAAGGCATGTCCTGGCATTACAAAGGAACGACTACATTCTGCAGAATCTCAGTGGGTTTACGGTCAATGACTGGTTCTTGCATGAAAGTTTTGCATTGAAGCTTGTACTCAGGGCTCGAGTGAATGTTTCTGAACAGTGACTTTGCACTTTTTACAGAGTAAAGCAGATAATTATAGACTGGACTGTAGCTTTTCTTGTCCATATCTGCAAATGCATGTATATTTTGTCATCCACCCATGTCTGCAAGGGTCTGCTTGAAACCCAAAATGAGCAACAGCACATCCGCCAAGAAAAAAAAACAACTTTTGTCATGAGGAGACATTTTGCATGGCGTACACGCTCATAATTCATCATTAAAGGAGCAGCAACTGACATAAGTCGCTCCCGAATTTTGCTCAAACACAACGAGAAGTTCTAAAGTCTCCAGAAATCTTGTGCCATTTTCGCCTCAATCTTGAACCAGCTGCTACATCAAATTTTAAAGAAGAATCTCATCTTTTTAAATGTCTGTGATGGTCTTCAGAAGCTGCTTTAAGTATGGAAAGTTGTTTGCTACGTCAAAACTTATTTGTTTTAATCCTCCCTGGAATGTATTAACCTTTTTTTGTTTGTTGAAAAAGTCAAAATCCACCTTTAGGATTTTTAAACTTTTTCGGTCTTTGGGAAGTTTTTTCCAGATTTTCTGAGTTTCCATCAACTTTTTCCAATGCAATAACTCAAAATTTGCATAAAAATACATGATGAAAACATGGATAATGTAATGTCATCTACTCAAATATGTGCAACAACTCATTCTTGGTGGCCCCTCTGCAGCAGTAATGCTATGTTACTACTTTCCTGACAGTCCTTGTGACAAAAAATTAAATGTTTCCTCCTACAATTCTACAACTCTTCCATGCTAGATGCTCTAAAATGTTATAAACTGATGGATTCTGGTGTCCGATGAGCCAAACTTTAATCCTCAAACTTGTCTTACTGGCTCATATTTCATCGTCTCACCAGTACACGGACCAACACTTTTGGGATTAGGGGTCCATTAGGTGTTTAGATTCCCGCTTAATCAACTGTCACAAACATGGTATACAATTAAACCCACATAATTAACCCAAAAACTAGAACAATCCAAACAGACAGCCACCATATTTGCTCACTGACCACATTTGTGCTGCTGCTGCTGCTGGGCCGGACTCCCCCGGGGGTGAAGCTGCCTGGTGTTTGCGGAGCGGTAAGTCAACATTGACCCGTGTCCACAGATGGTCGGCAGTAATGGCTCGTGTTGCTGTCGGACGGGAGGGAGCGAACCTGGCCCAGAGTAAACAGTCAAACAAACACAGAGGTAATCCCAGGCCTGTTTGGTTTGGGCCCAGGTCGCCTGCTGATCGGCAAAACAAGCCGTCGGCTTACCGAGACAACAATCACACAGCTCCACTGGTCTAGATACAACAGTGGTAACCGCAGTCCTCCTCCTGATTCCTGGGAATACAGTGTTTCTGATTTCATTTGCACAGGAGTTAAAGTCAAAGCCTGCTTTATCAGAAAACCAACACAAACATTCATTCATTCGATTCAAAACCTTCAAGAACATATTTTTAATGGTTCCAATGTGCACACAAGAAATGCAGATGCACTACAATTAAAAAGCAATTAAAGAAAAAAATCCACTGTTAGATCAGATAAAAACAAAATTTAACTGTGTTGCAAGTGTAGGAATCACCAGTAAGTAAAGCAGAATGACAATTCTAATCAGTGAGAGCAGCGATTAGGACCTGGAACTGCATCAGTGATATTTCTGAATTAAACATGAAGTTAAAGTTTATTTCAAACATGTTGGGCCCAGAAACAAAAAGCAAATCTTCATAACTGTGGACAGATTTTGTTGTCTGCACCACGTCTGTAATGGTAAAAGCTTCATTAACAAATAAAAACAAGTGGTGATTATAGATAAAAGCCAGTTTTTAGACATAGAAAGCATCGCCGTGGTGAAGGGGGAGTGATATACTGAAGGTTTGAGAACGGAACTGACTCCATAAATAACATCCAGCAGCAAGACTGAAACTGGTTTAACAGTCGCTTTCCTCGTAAATAAAGGGAAGAACAGGATTTATTTCTAAAAGGAAAACCCAATATCAGTCTCAGCTTTGACCATGTGTTAATTTAAATAGGGACTATCGTTAGGCTAAGATCTAAAATGACTGGATTTAAGAAATAATAATCAGTCAATACAAGTTTAAGTGTATGAGGAGAAAGAGTAAGGGGCCCACCATGGAGCCCTGAGGAACTCCAAAACGTACTTATACAGTACCTCATTTAATTCAAGTTTTTTCCCTTAACTTTTACTATTTTCTACATTATATAAAATTACTGAACATTTTTAATCAACATTTTATCATTTATTTTATCGCTTCACTGTTGCTTCTTCTTATCCAACCAATCATACATTAGATTTCTCTGTAAACGTGTCGTAAAAGGACGTATTTTAACCTTTTGTCAACCTAAACAAGCACAAAGAACAGACGAAGCCTCTTGGATGAGAGTTAGAACATCTTCAAGGAGCCACAAAAGTAAAGTTGCTTTTGCTGGAGCTCACAGGATTAATATGAGCTGGATGATTGAGAATCTAGACAGACAAAACAACTAGGTTTGGTAGCCAAACGGTGAGTACAAATGAAACTACCAAACCAACATCCAACTGTGTGGACTTTGTGGCTTTTTCCTACCACGTCATAGATTTTGGGGGGAAACGGCTTTTCTTTCAGAAACTGAGTGAAAATGCAGTTTAGTTGTGTAGAAATGTTATTTTTGTGAGACAGGGTTGTGTATTTGCACTTTAAATTGCAATCATCCATCACAGGCAGAATGACCAGATGGAGAAAAACTACTAATGACGTACTTTTCACGATGACAGATCAGCTTTACTGTCAGTGGGGGTTCGGGGAAGCTTCTTTAAGACAAAGAAAGGAAATGCTTTGCATCGGTATTAGGGTCATTACTCACAACAGTTTGTAAATCGCTGCTGTTCCCACTTTGGAAAACATAAATGCTTTAAATAGGGCATTCCCACTGCTGCATGTTTCCCACAGATCCCCTTACTGCCCCCCTCTTGGGAGTGTCTGAAGGTATCGACTCCCACTGAACTCAGAGGGTGTGGAGGCTACCAGCGACACACAATGACCCTGGCGGCTAACAATGGGCACACACACATATTGTGTTATGTTTTGGCCCAGTGTCGGACCCCCTCCTCCCGTGGACCTCCAGTGATGGATGGCTTTCCTCACTCTCGGCGCTTGGCGTGTGCTGAGGCCTCGCCGGACTCCAGCCGACCGCTGGGAGCTGCCCTGTTTTCCCTCCGCCTGACTCCAAGCCTCCAAACAGTCAGCAGCTCCGCTCATTATCCAGCCACCCTTTTTTTTTTTTTTTACCATATTGTGTTGCTTTTACTTTCCTGACAGATGAGCACGGCGGATTCTGCCGAATCCAGACAATAAAAGAGAAGCCAAGCCAGTGCGTTTCCTTTGTTTCCAGTTCAAGACGTGGAGAAAGAAGCAGAAAGATGTAACAGGAGACGTCTGCAGTAACTGGCTGCTAATTTTCGGCACATACATCACACATCTGTACCTGCACAAACACACAACCAGTGCAGTAAGAGTACACTGTAGAAAAAAAGCTGTAAGAAAACCAAGAAAATTCTGAGGTGTTTGAGTGATATCGTGGCTGTGTCTAACGGTTTGACACTGGAACTGGCTGCCCTTCCACAGATAACATCTCACCACTCCAACTCCGGAAAGTAAACTGGATTCATAATATTTTATTCTCTTAAAAAAACAAACCAAACCTGATTTCTTTCCAATAAGAAAGCCAATTTCAAAATCAGCTTTCACTTTATGTGAAATAAAATAAAGATTGGTTTGGATGTAAAACAAGATGTAGATTTAAAAAACTAGCAATCAGTCGATATGGAAGGAATATGGGGCCCAGGACGCAGCCTTGAGGAACTCCAAAATGTACATATACAGCACCATGTCACTTTGTTCTGTCTTTGAAAAAATAAAACTAATAAATTTGTAAGAAAACTGTAAAAATCTGGCAGCATCATGTTAGAACACAGTGGAATACTGTAGCATTTAAACACTGTGAAAATAACGGCAAATATCTGTAAAATGGTTTTGTATAGAGTAAAATGGCATCATTACAGGCAAACCTTGTAAAAGAACAAACAACTATGTGTAAAAACAAACAAACAAAAAAGCAAATTAATACTTCTTTTCTTTGTTTCTACTAGATATTATCAGTAATTTTAAAAAAAGGTCAAATCTGTAGAACAGTTTAATCCTTCATGTGCTTTTTATAAATATAATAAGAATAATGATATTTTAATGTGATTTTAATACAGTAAAATACTGCAACTTTAGATATCTGTAATTTAGCAAAACATGGAGAAGAAATAACAGTTAAAAAAGATTCACCCTTTTCTTCATTCTGAAGATGCATTTTTTACTAAATTTCAGAAAATATTTGTTAAATCATTCTAGTTTTAGCTGATTAAATACACTTTAAAATATTGTATTTTTACAATCAAGAAAGAAAAAAATCTAAAATATAGACTTTTGATGTGGACATTATTTACAAGGTTTTTTTTTATAATTAACATGTAAATTAATAGATATCATCTGTAATTTAACAAAATGGGGAAAATCAGCAAAACAAAAATGTTAAAAATGCTTCGCTATTTTTCAGTCCTTCATGTATGTAGTGTTTCTTTCACATAACGGCAAATCCTGTAAAACTGATGTTTGATGTGGACATTATGTGCAGTTCTGGCCAGTTTTTAATGGTTTAAATGTAAATAAATAAACTTTTCTTTGGTTTTTACTAAATATCATGTTTTTTTTAACAAAATGGGGAAATCTGTCAAAAAAAAAGTTAAAAACCTTTTTTTTTTTAAAAAGTGAATTTTTTACAGCGCGCTGCTCAGAATGAAACCAACAAAATCCCGTGTACATTTGCCAGCCTTGTCACGCTAATTCTGCCAACTTGCTAACATGCAGACGGTCCAGACGTCCTGCTGCCCACATGGGGATGAAGTGTTGCTTCTCGCTTTCAGGGAGGGCGGAGGTGTCACGGGAAGTCAGATTGCTATCCGCCGGGCGTGCAAGAGGCCTGCAGCTGGAGAACGGCTGCTCTGAGAGGCCTAATCCTGCAGCTTTAAGTGGGATTTTGTACATACAGGGTGCACACACATGCCCCCACACATACCTACAGCCTGCACACAGACGTGAGCACAAGACTTCCTGCAAGTTGTGTTTAAAGGGAAGTTTGTCATCATGCAACCTGCGTCTGATGTCTTGCGTCTCCAACGTTGTGCTTGCGTTTTATTTTTTTTTACTAACATCTGGGAAGCTCGATGTGCCACAATTTGCTGTAAACACCTGTTTTTTTCTGTGCAATGAGGGATAATTACTGACACTTTGGATGAACTCACTTTCAGTTGTACTTCTTAATAACGTGCTGCAACTGTAGGTTTGAAAGTCCTGCTGGCTTTAAAAAGCAATTACAGCATCCGTCAGAGCCAGAAACTGTAAAAACAGAAAGAATCACTGAGTTTACTCTTTGCCTGCTGTTTATCTAAAGACTTGACAACAGGCCCAATACCCAAACCTGAGCTTAAAATGGTGATATTTTAGCAAAATCACTTCATTCTACACGTCTTATTTAAAATTTCGCCAAAAATAAACCATTTGCTCTGATCAGATTCTATCAAAAACACAAAAATCAGCGTTTTTTAGAGCAACCATAAACCTGTTAGTGACTCAGCTGCAACCAACAGACTCGTGACAAACATTCAGGGACTTTTGGGATGAACTGCAGGCTGTGTTTATGCACAGCAGAGAGGTTGTGAAAACTGATTTAAAATGTAGGAAATATCTACAACATGTGGAGCCTCCATTTCTGTCAGTGCTGGTAACACCTGTTGGTGTTTTGAAAAATGCTGAGCATGCTGAATCCAGGTTTTTTGAGTTTTTATAATAAGTAAATAATCAAAGAAATTCAACTTTCAACTTTTTTTCTTTTCTTTAATTTATAGTTTATGTCATTACAACGTTCTAATGCTGCACAGAAGACATTTTCCAGTTCTCTCTCCCTCTGATCGTGGTTGTTCTGTTTCCATGGAGGTGCAGGACTTTATACTGCAGTGAAAAATGAGCCCACGGTGAGAAAAAAAAAATGCGACGGGAGCAGAAACCACCCAGAAACTGCTCAGAGGTCAGAAGGTTAAATGATGGGGCTGAACTGTGGACTTCCTAACAACAGCACAGACAGCATCACGGACTTTGTAAACTTCCCGTCTATAGGATCAGATTTGCTTCAGACAGGAACGACGTGTTGAAAACCACCTTATATGCACTGGACCTATTGGATAGTTGCATCGTTCAGTAATCAAGCCATCGTCTGTGTCCCCTGCTGTCCGTCGAGTAGCTCAGATTGTGGCACAACCCAAGTGGTGGAACAAGTCATACATCCCATCCACAGTCCTCTTTATGTTTTCTGCCTCTGCTGCTGAGAAACTTCATTAAAACTCAAAATATGCAGATTTTTTTTTAACACTTTGGATTTATCTTAACGGACAAAGCTACAAAGACAGAGGTGACCACACATGAATGACTCCAGTGACCTCCTATCTGCCTCCATTAGGCCTTCTTAAAGCACAATCAATCTCTAACTTCCCTGTACTTATTTTATATCAAAGTCTCTCTCGGGATGAGTGGGCATCAAACTCCTCAAAAGATGAATTCTTCCTGTTTTATCACCAAACACTACAAACATATCATCCACATATCTGCCCCCAACATAGCGCAGGATTGCTGCTAAACAACAATAAAACCACCTAATGTTGTGGAAAATTATCCTTCACGGTACCGAAGCAGCTCTGACCCGTTGAAGTCTGGATTCCACAGATTTCTGAAGGTGTCTTTTGGTATCAGGAACCAGTAGATCCTTCAACTTCTGGAAGTTGCAAAGTGGGGCCCAGTTTTTAAAGCTCATCCCACAGATGCTGGATCAGAGTAAGATCTGGAGAAACTGGAAGCAGAGCCGACATGTTTAACTCTTTGTCATTTTCAGCAAACCGTGCCCGAACTATGTTTGCATGATGGAAAGAGGCCATCAGGGAATACCGCTGCCATGTGGGGGGGGGGAAGGTCTGCAGAAATGTTTATGCTGGTGTCAAAGCAACATCCACATGAACGCAGGACCAAAGATTCCCAGATCATCACACTTCCTCTGCTGGTTCACCTTCTTCCCATCCTGGTGCCATCTCTTCTAAATAACACATCAGTTTGTCCACATGATGTGAAAGAAAACCATCATCATCTTCTTCCATTGCTCCACAGTAGGAGTCTTTGGTGGTGGACTGGGGTCAGCGTGGACGTTAACCAATCCTGACTTTCTATCAGCGTTCAGGTTTTCTGCACACTACAGAAGCTCCTCACACAGACCGACCTTCAGCCCCATCGTCCTTGGTTTGTACTAACCTCATCAAACCAGGAATACGCCACCAAACCTGCTGTTTTGGAGACGTTCTGACCCAGAAGCATACCATCAAAGTTTGTCACAGTCTCTCAGATCCTCATTTTTATCCTAACTGACTGTTTACATCTCCACATTGTAACGAGATAGTCAGTGTTGTTCACCTGTTTTAATGTTGTGGCTGGTCAGTGTGCATGCTGCCACTGCCCTTCCTAAAGCCTCATGTTATAATAACTGCATTTAAGAGCCGAGTTTGACCATCTGGAAATGGAATTAAAGATTTTCACGATGTCATTCTGATCAGTAAGAATTTTATTATAGATACGCATCATTTCCTTTTGACCAGGTTGTAATTGAACTACTCGAAATAGCAGTTACAGACACCACTTATCAGACGCTTATGATGAGTCCAGAATCAAAATAAAATGCAACAGGACTGGAATTGTTCTTTATTTTGGAATCTGGATGATGTTTTTGTGAATATTTGCATTATGGATGGACCGATTATCGGCACCGACGATTATCGTAGCCGATATCTGGCATGTTTATCATCGGTTTTGGTGTTTTTATTGACCGCTTACTGATAAATTAAATGCGTTACTTCAGGTCTGGTGCAGCCTCCTCTCTCTGTCTCAGAAATATCTCTCAAGCAGAGTCTGCAAAAACTGAACTGGAAACACAAGCAGCACACCAGGAAGTTAGCTACTGTTATGCTAACGGCTAAGTTAGCAGGAAGGAACAGATGAACCTGAAACAGTAATTAATGATGCTTTAAGATGTGGACCTTAGTGGGCAATAAAAGTGACAGAACAGAGAAAGATGAAGGACATGAAGATGCCACTTCAGAAGATCGATCTCTGATGATTCCCCCATAAACAGATTATTTTACAAATTCACTTATAGTTGACCTTATTAATGAAGAAGCCTCATTATGAATGCTGCTAAAACATTAGATTTAATCAGTTCCAAATATCGGTTATCGGCCTTAAGAAAAACAAATCCTTAATTTGCATGTTCATGTTCGTGTGCAGTTCAAGCTGAGGGAGATTGTTTTTATGTGCCATCATGGTGCAATAAGTCGATGCTCCTCTATGCGTGCATGCATCCCAGCCAACACGAGCCAAGCAGTGGGCGGATGAAGTGTGGGTGGGTGTGAATGAATCTGACATCATCACCGCCTGCCGTCTCGTCCTCTTCCACTGCCCTGATACTGACAGGTCCTCTATTGTTCCAGCATTGCGTGGGCTCCCAAGGTTCCCATGTGTTAGAAATCATCCACCCACGTGCTGCAGCAGACGGAGGCCCAAGACTATGAAACCGTATACTGAGAGTCTGTGGGCTGCAGGACGGGCGCTGATGAAAGACAGTGTGACTGCAGAGAGAATAACAAACGCCAGGCTCCTCGTACCTGCAGAAATCCAAAGTAGGCAACGCACTCTGTCACGCTACAACCACGACTTCTAGTGCGGCGGTGGGTGGAGGGATCGGTAGCCGGAGAGATGGATGGGTAGGTGGTGGCGCGCTGGATGGATGAGGAGGTTTAACAAATCCTGGTTCACAACGGCTGAGCTGGTTTCTGCTTCTGCTCAAAGCTGGTTTGGACGGCGGCCAGGCCGAGAGCGCTGGCACAGGTGAGCGGGGCTGTTGGCCCGCGGTGCCTCCACAGATCATTAAAATACAGAGAAGACAGAAGTGGGGAGTCTGTATATCTTCAAGTGGAGCTGGGCTCATTGTGTGGCTGCGTTTCCATTTATTGGAATCATCTGCAGGCCCGTACGAGCGGCTATTCGCAAATAATTCTGCTCCAGAACCAGATGTCGGGGGAAATCTTACACTGTTTGGGAATTAATGTGGCATAAAAATGTGGTCGCTCGTGTTGGTTTTCTGCAACTTTAAACCGCGTTTAGGTTTAATGTTTATTTACATTTTTCTACGTTTCACAGCGCCGTCATTTGTTTAGGAACAAGTTCTGCCACGAAAACCTCCAAACGGTGTCGCTGCTGCTGCCACGCCCCCGTGGACGGCATGACCTCATACCGGCTGGATCCCGCTCATCTCTTTTATGGCAGCACCTGTAGTCCTCCCAAATCTTGCATCTAAAACTTTGTACGGAAACCCAAATCCCTGGAATTTACTGTGGGTAGTAAAGGTGCAGCTGATACTCAGTAACTGCTATTTATTGATCAGCTAGCGAGCGTTAAAACTTTTCATCATGACACAGAAAGAGCTCTTTGAAAATCAACTCTTCTGACATAACGTATGAACAATGTGTATACGATGGAAAATTACATTAAAATAGCATATCAGCTGGATATGCATGCATAACTTTAATATTCTGACATTAGATCAGTCTTTTTTGGATATTTCCCCATTCTTATGAATATGTTTGCAGGCTACACTTTACACAGTTCACAGGAATTAACATGAATGAACTCAAAATTGGGATTAATTAAATATTTGTGATGGTGAACACCTTTTCTGATCTCACTGCAACTTTCAAAACAACAGAGAGTTCAAGGTAAAGATGCTAATATAGCCTAACATTAAAGCTTCAACTAGCTGCTGTTGTTTTTTTGGTTTTTTTTTTAACACTTGGGGGCAGCAAAACAATCGGAAAACACAATATTATCAGATGAACTGTTTCTCCAGACAGCATGAAACCTGACCGATACCAGCTTACATTAAAGGATTCATTAATTGCTCGACTTCTCTCCATTATTTTTCTCCAATGTGGCCAAAATTGAGTTTGTTTGCTGTTTTTGGCTTTTTTAGTGGTTGACAAACAACTGGATCGTCTACATCGTACGACCATGTGTAACGTTTACTGCCACGTTCTGATTTGTTTGTGCAACATTTCAAACGTTTGCTAAAACATTTGCTCCAATGGAAACACGACTAGAGCCTGTAGGTTACTCTAAGCTGTACTTTTATCATGACAAGTGGTTGCAGATTAGATTTCGTGTGATCGACTGAAACTTACCTTAAAAAGTCTCGTCTGGGTCTCGCATCCTCCTGAGCTCCTAATCCTCGGATGCCTCAGTGAAACCGGACTCCAGAACCCCAGACTCACATTGGATCTTTACAGTGGGGAGACCCGGGTGTTTTTGTTGTCGTAGGTCCGCCCGTCTGGCAGCCATGACACCTTTATGACGGCGGTGTGATCCCGGTGCACTCTGGGAGCCCTCGCGTTGATGGATGATTCCTCTGCTGCCCGATGCCATCGCCTCCAGGACTGTTTGGACAGGGGAGCGGCGAGCTGGGCGGATGAATGGAGGCCTGGTCACAATGGCTGAAAGGGCTCCTGTGTGTGATGGAGAGGCTGGAGGTTCTGGATGCAGGATTGGTTTACCGCAAAGACAAAGTCCACTGTTCTGCAGGGAGAGCGAGAAGCCGCTGATGTGTTTGATTGATATGTTTTTCTACGGTCCTGCGGCCTTTACGGGCTGCTGTGCATTTTATGATGTTTCACTGTTAGCCGGCGAGCTTTCTTGACACGTGGACTCGGGTTTGTCGCAACACCAAGGCATGAATAAGTCGGGAATGAGGTTTACGTTGCGTCTACGTCAGGTTGATGAAATGCTAAAACCTTCGCTAAGTGTAGTCTGCACCAAGTCTTGGGAAAACCAGTTTACCTTTTGAAACCTGATTCACTTGAAGACATACCATCAACTGTTGGCTGTAATGTTTGGTCAGTCCTTCTATACTTCTACACTGATACGTTTACATTCACAACACCTTGCACCCACTTTCACTTTGCTGTTTTAGGACTCTTACAGCTTTCTTAAACCCCGCTGACCCCTTTGTTGTAATTTATTCTGGATGGCCAAAACCAAGAACACTGACCCCCATGTTGGGTTTCAGATTTGGCCGTACTTTCACCACATTCAGCCCCTATTTCGTTTCGCTCCTGTCAAGACTGTTTTCCAGAAGAAAGCAAAGACATCAGTCTTGACAAACTGCATTAAACTCGATATGCAAGAGATAACAAATCAAGCTACGAGTACCGCTGACCTCGTTGTCAGTGCTCGCAGCTACAACTAAAAAACAAACCCTCTGTCCAAACCGTTAGAAGAGCAAACCGGCTTCAAAACTGCAACAGACGACTAGATGTAGTCGAACATTGTGGTGTTTTTGATACGCCGCATTTGACATAGAGTCTGAAACAGTGGATACAGATTGTTGGTATACGACTGCCATCAACCACTTTTATGTTTGCAAAATCTCCTTTACGACGGGAAACCACAACGTCAACCTGCACAATGACAATTTCAGGTTGAGCTAAAATATGCAATAAAGCAAACAGTAAATTATCTCGCCTCTCTGTATGCAAATGTTCCACAAAAACAACTGCATCATGACAATCCTGTTCTTAGCTTTGCCGTGCACAATTGCTAAATAATGGTCTGGCTATGCAAGACTATGTGGCACACTAGATCTTTTTCTGGCATGCTATACAGGGCGGTGGTACGGGTCTCTACAGTGTTTCTTGGAAAACTGAGCTAGCCTGTTAGAATAGCACAATTGTACTAGAAAGCATCCCGTTCCTGCGGCGTTTCTACACAAGCTAATATTAGCATTTATTCAATATGACTGTTGGTTCAAAATTAAACTCAGAGGCAGACTGGAGCACAGACGCCTTCTGATTCTGTCAACAACAAGTGACATGCTAACAGCTAATTAAGCTAAGTTAGCATTGTGGAACTCTGTCACCTGTCAGAGCGACGAAAGCTGAGCTAGCTACCAGAAATTATACAAAAAACAAGGCAGATTTCTCGGACGTACTGCATAACTAGTTGACCTCGAACCTAATCGACTCTGGTCTAACGCTATCAACTCGCCGTCTAACTAGCTAACCGCTAACGTCAGGTATTTTGTCACAGGTGTTTCGAGATTCGGAGATGTTTGCAGGATTTCGGCAGCTTCCAAATCGCTTCTAACTTTTCCCAGAGAGCTGCTGAATTCTTTGCTCTTTTGTATGTTTCCTATAGCTATCTAATAAAGCAAATTGATTTTATTTTAGATTACTTGATGGAATAATCAGTTAAATGCTCGATTACTGAAACAGGTAATAGTTGGAGTCCGATTTCAGAACCATTTCAGAACTTCTAGAACTTATAATCATGGTTTGAAGCTGTCATTTAAGTCTTTTTGTTTGTGCTCCTCAAACTTTGAAGTGAATAAACAGCAGATCTTTCTATAATTTTGTTGAAACTGACTGACGTAGGTGAGTTTTCTGAACATCCTCCAGTTTTTCAGCGCATTGACCGAAAACTTTGGATTAAGACGGCGAGCGGCTGACACGCAGTGAAATCTCATCAGCTCCACTGGATTTTCTGAGGCCTGAAGTTGCTCCTTCACCTGCTCCACACAGGACAGTGTTTATTTTGAGAAGCCGGCGCTCTGATTCGCCTCCAGCGGCTCTCGCAGCGAAGGATCTTGATGGATCGCCGGAGGTGTGAAGGTCAGCGCTACAAGAGGCGACCGCAGAAATTAAAGCGTGTCCTTCTCCTGCCGGGCCCTGAGCTTCCACTCCTCCAGCTCCATCTGTGCGCTGTTATTGCGTCCTGAGACGGCAGCTCGCGGGTCACTTCAAAGAGTCCTTCCAGTCCGTCTGACAGGCCGATAGCGAAGGACGCTGCTGCTGCTGCTGCTGGGAAAATGTGAGGCAGCGAGAGTTAAGATAACATCATAATGGAACAGTGCTGCTGGCTGGTGTGTCTGAGGGAAGAGAGGGCTGCTCTGTCCACGAGAATCAAGTTTTTATCCCATTAGCATGTACAGATGGAGGTTTCTATACATTGGAAGGCACATTATGACTAAAACAACCATTTAGGACCACGGTTGAGCATTTTTAAAACCGATGACAGTCTCTGAAACACAGATTCAACCTTTTGAGTTTTTGTACACAAACAAACCTGAAGAAGTGATTCTGGGACTTTCTGTACGCAACACCTCTTCTTCAAGGATCCGGTAGAAACACGTCTGGTTGAGTTGTTCCAATATTACAACCTGCCATTGTGGAGCAGCTTCACAGCATTGGAGCAGCGTCGTAGGTGAGCTGGTGTGCTCGAGCTGGAGTTCATAGATCTGCACATCCTAGAAGAAGCAACAGTGTCGAGTTAGATTTAAGACATTTTGAGGCGCACACAGATTTCTAAATATGTAATGCTGATATACAGATGTGTTTATTAGGGGTTTGATCAATAACTGTTGACGATGTGTTAAATTTACGATGCCGCGTATGTGTACATGTAAAGATGCTGCTGCGGTTCCTTTCTAGCTCACTTGGTTGTGGATTTGTTGTAAGACACTTGGAGCAGAAAATCAGAATGCTGCATGCTATAGAAAATTTACCTTTAGACTTTTACGACCTGTACAAAATATAAATGTTTTCACTCTGTTCTGCACAACAACTCCAGAAAGATGTTTCACCGTGCTGAAGGTATCGTCCAACAACCTGCTGAACTGACCACTGTACACATTTTATAATTTGCATTTCTACAAAACCTCGACACTCCTCTGCATCAGGACTCCAGAAAGATGTTTCACCGTGCTGAATGTTGCTCTTCTGTTCACTGTTTTTGAGCCGTGCCGCATTTATTTTATAGATCAAGTATGTTTCATTTTCCTCTCAGTCTCTAATTTCATTTCTGAGCGGATTTGCAGGTGAGCTGGTGTGCTCGAGCTGCAAAAAATTAGGGAAAGGAAAGAGGTAAGGACGTAACAGACCTGCTGCATTCTATGAGAAGAAGCCATTTCAAAGCAGATACTTTCCCACACGTATTTCAGAAAACAACCTTCACTTTCTGCCTTCTTGGGTGTTTGGCAGGTCCAACATCCCACAGCCACACTACCTGGGAAGGAGGTTTTTAATTGATGTGCGGCGAGGGACTTTAAAATAAAAATAAAATAAAATAATTGTATTTATGGTTTGGACACTGATGATATGGTGCATGATCGTCTCCGACAGACTTTTCCGATGTGACCTTGGGAACGCCGAGCAGGAACGTCAGCCGTCTTCTGACTCTGCCTCTTGTTAATTGTCATCTTCTTAAAGCTGACAGTAAGAGTCTGTCCCAGACATGTCTGTCTCACCTCTCACCGGGCTGCACAGGACCGCGGTACGCTGGGTTTCGTCAAACCAAACGGACCCAGGAGAAGCTCGGCGCAACAACAACAACTGCTCCTTCTTCCTCCTCTCCTGCGATCCCTCATCCACTTACTTTCAAAGCAGCTGGGAGGCAGTGGACACACATCCTCTCTTTCTTTTCATCCTTATTGTTGTTTTAGGCCACCTGCAAATCCATTTTCTCCGTCGTAGCCTCTCTGTTGTCGTCTGTTTTCAGCCTCTCGCACATGTAAGGCAGAAGCCGCCGAGCAGCGAGAGAGGGAGGAGGAAATATGCGATGTCTTCCGCACATCCTCCCAAGACGGCCGTTGCGTTGAAGGAGGCCTACGAGCAGCGAGCGTTTGCATGTGTGTCATGTCAGAGTGAGCGCATTTGCATGTGTGTGAGCTTGCATGTCAGTGCATGTACCTGTGGGCGAGTGAACAAGCCTGGCGAGGAGGCCGGTGTGTTCTCAGTTGGACGCAGTCAGCGACGAACACTGATGCAGCTCCGCTCTGCTCATCCTTCTCCCCCAAGCCTCTTGTCTCCGGTGATTAGCGACTCCTGCAGGGGCTGTAAATCTTCAATTTCCATTGCACAATCAGTCAAGACGGGCCAAAGTTGAGGAGCTGCGCAACATTAAATTATCTGAGACTTCCTGCTAAGGCTCCTTTGGATGTTGCGTCTGAAGCTGGGAGTGGATACCGGAGCCTCAGGCCTGGGGACTCGGTTCTACGGCTCCCTCTGGTTGGTACTTTTGACCCGCTGCGTCCTGCCTGGTGTGGAACCAGGAAATCCAGAGGCAGTTTAACTCTGAAAATCATCACACAGAGGAGCACTCAATCACAGTGTTTGCTGAGCAAAGTGAACATAGAAGGCCTTGTTCACCGGAGAGCACTCGGCGAGTCCACCCAGCATGAAGGTTGGAGGGCGATTCTTTGCCGTTCGGCTCCGAGACATCTGCAAAACTAGTGGAAAGCAAACAAACAAAGCAAAGTCCAGATTAATGTTTCTGACACTGCGGGATACCTTTAATCTTTTTTAAAAATATCGTCTAAGCCCTCATATTTAAGCAAAAATGCTGAATTTATCAATGACAATGTGTCCAGAGAGATCCATAAGACCAACATAGCGCTGATTTGTGTGTTCTGACCTGCCGGGCCTGTTGTCAAGACATATTTCAAACATGAAAACCCTGTGAAAGTCTCCAGTGAACACAGTTTTTAATCTAGTACCAGCTTTAACCCATGTGAGCCTTCAAGTTGGGGAAGCTAAGACTATTTTGTCAAGCTTAAGAGCATATTGGCTTCATAAGAGCCAAACCATGTTGTTGGTAAAGGTTCGTTCAAACTGGAGTAAACTTTTGAAGCAATCTGGTGAAAGCAAAAGATGCAAAAGAACACAAACTTACTTGAGTTGGTGCTAACTGAAGCAAAGATGCATCCACACGAGGCGAAAATGACACCAACATTTCACACAAATCTTCAGATTGTATGTTTCGAGACAAGAAAATATGGCCACAAGACGTCACCCGTTGCTTTGTGGACTGTTGTTTTCAAGTCTGGAATATGGACGTGGCTCTTTCGCTCTGTTGATGCCAGATGCAAGATGTGAATCAAGTAGCGAACTTACAGCCACAGTCAAACACACCGTGCCTTATTGTCTGTTTTCTTTTAAATGTGAACTTAATTTACTAAATAAACATCATATTGTATTAAAGGAGACTTCAAACTAGCAACTGGCACCATAAACTCATTAGAAAAATGTGTACCGAGGTAACAAAACAAGTGAGAAGTTGGCTCATTTTCTCATAGACCTCTATCCAGAGGAGTCGCCCCCTGCTGGCTGTTTGAAAGAACACACGTTTAAGGCGCCACTTTTCAGTGGAGGCTACACATCTTTTATATACAGTCTTTGCCTTTTGCACAGCTTTTCTGGGGTCTGGAAGTCCGTATAATATTACAGACTGCTCGGAAAATTGAAGCAAACTCTGAACCAGTTAAAAAAAAAATCAGAAGAAATAGTTTCACAAACACATCGGAAATCACGGAGGTTCCAAGAGGAGCTCCAGCTATGTTCCAGATGTGTGGAAATGAGGCAGAACTAGGCTATTTTTAGCATTTAAATTACTCAAGTTTCTCGTGGAATTGTCTCCAGTTTTGAGCCCAGTTGAAGCAAAAAAATCTGCCCTGGTTGTGGTGGCAACTTATTATTATTTAATTTATCGTAAATCAAATGAACCCTTTGAATTTTGTGTTAAAAAACAAAGTCAAATCCAATCTAAAGCATCAAACTGCTGACAAATACTGTATTATTTGATGCACTGAGTGTTAGAAGTTCAGTGTTTCCTGGACTTCTTTTATTAATGAGGCACTAATATGTTGTAGAATTACACGTAGTGACATGAATAACGGTCCGATCCACCGGCCTGTCAGCGCTTCGAGCTGCTTTTTCATCGATTCATTTTCATCCAGCTGAATGAGTCACAACTGGAAACGTTTAAAAGTGGAAAACGTCGTAACCGCAGGTCGCGTTCGTCCGCAAGAGCAACATATTTAGCCTCGCGCCGGCCGGTGACGTGCTCGCGCTGAAATCGAGCGCTTTGGCCGAATCCTCGGTGCTTTTAGTGGCATCGCACTCTTCATGTTGAAAGCCTGTTTTAAGGAATATTCCCGTTGAGTGCTGAGGGTGAAGTCAGCCTGACGAATGTTTTCTTATTGCTCTTCGCCCACAGAGAAGGTTGTGTTCAAAGACGAGGAGTTATTTCAAGAATGCTTCCTGCAGCCGAATCTGCTTTTACAATCACAGCTGAGCAGATATTGCCGGGAGTCCGTCTTGACTTCTGGTGGCTGAATTCGACTCAATTTGTACCTCGGCGAGTGAGGTTTTTTTTTGCACTAATAAAAAAAAGAACAAGGTGTACGAGAGCGTCGGAGGGGTAGGAAAACACGTTTAACACAGACGAACTGCTTTCTGAAAGAGAAACCTACGTCCTCTGCCCGTCTTGGGTGTTTTGGCAGCGTCCAACATCCCACAATCACAACACCACCAAATTAAATCTAATCCATAAATTTGGCCACCCCTGCGTCTTTTAAAGGAACCTCTATGGAGAAAGAACAACATTCCAGTTTCATTAGTTTACACTGCTGATATTAATACTATCATTACAATTGGACACGGTTTATTTTGACTGCTATTACCGCTAATGCAATAATAGAGCCTAATAGCGGCTGAGCGAGCCTCGGCTTGGACTCTTTCCACCCCCAGCAGCTGCAGCCGGAGGCCCGGAGGGGTCAGGCGTACAGTAACACTTGACCCCGGCTCTGCGTATATGTGTGTGGAACAACCGTCCCAGCATCCCGCCAACTGTGGTCCCAGCAGACCGGCAGAAAAAAGGGCAGTAACCTCTGAAGGCTTTGTTTGGTTGGCCGGAGTCTGAGCATAGGCCCACCATTGTAAGTCTGGGGACTCCTCTGCTTGGAGCTCTTGTTTTCTTTGGGAAGCAGGAAATTGGATGACTGGCTACCTGCTACAACAACATCCTGTACTTGAGAAGCCGTCTTTTCACCCATACCCACCTATTATTTCCCTTTTCCATCATACACAAGTGGTCAGCCAGCGAGCTTTTTCTTTTTTTCCCCCCCTGCTCCTGGGGGCCCCTGTGCGTGGGTTTGTCTCGGTTCCACTCAGGTTGAGATCAAATTGGCCCCATCCAGATGCTTCCGTTGCAAATAGTGTGCAAGGGGCCAAATACTTTTAGCTCTCGGAGGCCGGCCGACTCCACCTTGTCAGGTTAATGGCCCTTTGTGAGCGGCCTGGAATGACAGTGGTGGTGTGCAGAAAAAATGAATGTTCCTATTCAGGCCGGGACACACACCGACTTCTACTTATAGCTCCGCCGGTGCTTCTCAGGTCACTTCGGACCAATCGGAGCGATCGGGTCTGCAGGAGAGCGCTCGCCGCTGTGAAAACATTCTTCAGGATTACGCGGCTGCAGACAGGATCTGTGTGGGCGCTGATGAGATCTGACCTCAGGGACATCCGACCTCCACGTGAGATATTAATGAAGATAATTGTGCCATCGCTGGACGGGTCGCAGGAGCCTTAGAAATAAAACCTCCATCGTCAGGCTCCTGATGAGATTTTCTGCAGCGAGGTTTGACTGAACTGTGTTTGGCTGCACGAGCTGTACGAGCACATTTACATAAATTCCTTTAGTCTGATTATCAGAAGTTTGTTTCACTTCATTATTCAGTCTGACATCAGGCTGATGCAAAGCCAGTTTTTTCATGAATATTTAAAAAAAAAAAAAAAAAAAACTCTCCCAGTGTCACTTTCAGTCAACGAAACACCGTAAATAAAAAATTGTGCAAAGAAAAACGTGAAAATTAGACTAAAAATGGTAAAAATGAAAGTAGAAAAATAACAGCAAATATTTATAAAATAAGGATTGTTTGTTTTTTCAGATTTAAATATAGTAACATGTATAAGAACAAATTACTATTTGTAAAAATATTTATTTTATATTATTTTGTTGTAAAATTTGACAATAATGACAAAACCTAATGCGTTGTTCATGTGGTTTTAGCAGATTTTAGTAATTTAGCAAAACAAGGTATAATCTTTTTTTTTTTTTTTTTTAATTTTACAGTCAATTTGAAATTTATTCTCTTTTTCTGAGATTTATCTGGATATTATCTGTAAACAAAAATAGGAAAAAAAAATCCTTAAAATTACACACAAAAAACAACCATACCTCATTCCTAAATTTACACAATTCTTCTTTCAAATACCATCAAATATCTTTAAAATAATTTGATTTATTGCTGATTTAAAGTCAGTAAAAACCTGTGATTTTATGGTCAAACATTCTAAAATAACAAATTTCCATTTGTAAAAATACAGACGTTTGATGTGGACACTTGTTTCTGTTTTAGGCTGGTTTCTTTTTTTAATCTGTAATTTAACAATGTGGGGGGGGGGGGTCTAACAATAGAGTAATTTTGCATTTACATGTAAAGAACGATTTATGAAAATACAGATTTCTGATGTGGACACTTTTTACAGTTTTATTTTTTTAGCGGTTAACATGTAAATTAACGACTTTTCTTTATCTGTCATTTAACAAAACAGGGAAACACTGTAAAAATAACAGATTGTCTTATTAAATTAGAAGCTGAAGCTGCCACAGTGAGTTTTTACAACAGTGACTTTGGAAACTAAACGAGCTGTAAACACGACGCCGTGACTCTGTGTTGGATTCATCCATCCATCCATTATCTATAAACCTTAATCCTCACCAGGGTCATGGGGGGCTGGAGTCTATCCCAGCTGACTCAGGGTGAAGGCAGGTTCACCTGGACAGGTCACCAGTCTATCACAGGGCTACACTTAGAGACAGACAACCAAGCACACTCACATTCACACCTACGGACAATTTAGAATCACCAATTAACCTCAACATGTTTCTGGACTGTGTGGGAGGAAGCCAGAGAACCACGCAGAAAGATCCCGGGTGTCCTCACTGGGACATGAACCGGCGACCTTCTAGCTGTGAGGCGACGGTGCTAACCACTGAACCACCTTGCAGCCCCTCTTAGGATTCATGTTCAATCTAAGTCACATATTCTGACCTCCAGCTTTGAAATGTTGACTCCATATGAGCTGCTCAGATCAGGTGACTGATCCAAAGTCCAGGTTTAAATCTAAAGGTTTTGAGGTTTTTGTTGCATATATAATAGTAATAACCAGACCTGTCTGTGTCGGAGCTGGACGACGGTCTGACTGCACCTCATTATCATCGTCTGATTCACCGTTATGAGCATGTAGGTGCTGCTCAGAGGTTGTTTTTGTTCCAGTGACGGAAAAGACGAACTTAAACCCGAAGTCTACATACGATAAGTCAGACAAGTTCACACTTAGAAGCTAGCTCGAAGCTCACGTCTGTAGTTCACTGTTTTAAATTTCACTCATCAGTTACTATCAGCAGCAACTTTCAGTTTCAAATGTGCTGGTTCTGTGTGTGAAATGTGCATTCTGAAGCCCAGTGGGGACACTTTGTGGTATCGACCGACCTGAACAAGTGTTTCAGGTCAGATGAGGAGCACGGATGCTGCAGCAGGAAGGTGCAGTGTGAGAAAAATAAAGTTTAATAAGCTAATAAGTAGACCCCAGAAATAACATAACAAACCTGAACATGTGCATAATATGAGCTCTTCAACACCACACTCAGCTTTAGCTCCTACAAGTGCGTTATGTTTACAGAGAAATCAACAAAATTTGCACCATTTATGAATCAGAAACTACAAACAGAATTCACCTCTTAACAAACCAGAGGCGGCTTTCTGTTTGGAAATCTGAGCTGCAAGTAGTTATATTTCAACCCAGGTACTTAAAAATGTGCCCAAAATATAAACCATGTGCACCAGATTCTGTAAAAAACAAATAATAAAAAAATTTGCTCGGCTGAACTGCAGGCAGTGTTTCCACCGAGCAGACAGGAGGCAGGTATAGAAAGAAACCACAGAGACGTAGAGTAAAATAAAACATGTTAAATCATTAAAATAAACGCAGCATGGCTCGGAGACGTTGAACAGAGGAGCAGGTTGTTGGAGGATACATTCAGCACGGTGAGACGTCTTGTAGAGACAACATACAAAGAGTACAAACGTTTGAAGAGGTTGTAAAAATGTAAAATACGAAATTATCTACAGATTGTAGAATCAGCATTGATTTCTAGTATCAGTGGCGCTTGTGGACACGTGGTGCACATGTGGATTCCAGGTTTTTTTCATGTTTTGTAAATAAATAAATCAACTTTAGTTTTGTTTTTGTCTTTAGTTCTCTCTACTTCTAGTCATGGTTGTTCTGTTTCCACACAGGACTTGAGAAATGAACCTAAAGTGAGTTAAAAATGCCCAGAAGCTACTTGTGGTTCACAGGATTAACTTGCAGGCCCCCAAAAAAACCCCAAACTAGTTCGTTAAAACGCATTAAAGCTCGTCTACGCTCCTCCTGACTGCTTTTAAACTGCATATTGTCAAGTGACCCATTAAAAATACTGATTAATGCAGTTTTAATGTTTGTCACATTGATTGAAAGATGACGTTTTTGGACACAGGAAGATGATTTCACCATTTTTAATCACGTCTGCAACGCTGCGATTCGGTTGGTTGTTTTCCACCGAGTCCAGACGTGTCTGACCTCCGGCTGGCACGTCTCGGGAATCGGGTGAAAATACCTTCGAATCGCGTTTATTCCCCTCGATTCAGCTCGCCAGCTTCAAACGCAAATGGGAGCGCGACCGCTGCTCAGAAATTATTTAGTCTGAGCGACTGTCATTGTATAATTTCTCAGCAGAAGGTTCGCACGTGATAAAAGCGCCGGCCAAGAGCACGCATGTACTGTACCTACTGTCCAGTCGTAACTCAGCCGCCGCAGGTGGAAGAAATTATCAAGGTATGTTCCCCATTTTGCAGAAGATGATTTATTCTATTTGCAGAAACAGTCAACATCTGTGTTTTATCAATAACATTCAAATAGTATAAAAAAAGAGAGTAGTAAAAAAAAAAAAAAAGCCTGACAGAAAAAACTATATTCGAGGAAAAAGAAACTGACAAAAAAAAAACAAAACGGAGGCACTTATGGCTTGGCAACAGTGGTGCAGTCTGAGTTTTCCCAGGTGGTTGTAGTCAAGCGTCAGAGGCCATGATTACATTATTGGAAACCAAAGGGGATGCACTCAAACACAATCACATCACGGCCCGACATGTCATCGCTGCCTTAAAGCTGCTGCTTATCGCTAACCTACATCTTTAATCTGAAATACTCAAACACAGTCGAGGCCTCTCGAGCTGATCGAACTGCACTTCATTATGGACACAAATCGACTATTTACAACAGAAAACGGCCAAAAAAAAGGGGACGCATCCTGGGGATTTAAAAACAACAACAACAAAAAAAAGAGAGTCTCCTGAATTATTTGGTTCCAACTTTCCACGAGAATAAGAGACGTCCGGTTGGAGCTCCGACGTCTCAGAGCGCGTTACAGTCCTCGATCATTCGGAGCTGGGAGAGGCAGCTGAGTCTATGTCGTCGTTTTCCAGGTCGTTGGGCGAAGCCGACTGTCCTCCCTTCACCCTCTTCCACTTCATCCGCCGGTTCTGGAACCAGACTTTAACCTGCCCGGAGGAAACGCAGGAAACATTAGCGTTGACGCCTCAGATGAAGACGTGCATGTATTGAAATGTCATCAGCATGAACACATGATTGGGATAAAAATGAGCAAAATGCTGCTTCATAAATGTCATTTTTTTTGGGAGTTTTTCCCTTTTGCAGTAATTTAAGATGAACACATTAAACCCCATCAGCAGGTTTTAAAGGCTGCTGTCTTTTCTAAAAAATCACCAAAATGACAATATTTATCAGAACCTGAAACTGTAGAAACGATTTCTGACGGTTTTGTTTGACCTGCGGGTCCATCGAGAAAATAAACAAATTTAAGGTCAACATTGTGAATCTCTCTATTCTATGTGTCATTTAAAAACTTTGACCAGCTTCTGTTAACTAACTAACTAACTAACTAACTAACTAACTAACTAAATCTTTTTAGCAGCGACCAACAGTCACATGGAGGAAATTTAGTAAATACTCGGCTGAACTGCAGGCAGTGTTTAAACGGAGCAGAAATGACACAAATTAGAGCGACTGAGAGGAAAATAAAAACCACTGGAGCAATAAAATGAACGTGGTGTGGCTCAGAAACAGTGAACGACGATGATACATCCAGCATGGTGAAGCATCTTTCTACAGCTGATGTGAAGCAGTGGTAAAAATATAAATAGTTAAACATCTACATGCTGGTAACACCTGTAGGCACAAAAATTTTTCGCATATTTGGAGAATAAACAACCACAGAAGTCCCATTTTTTTGATGCTTTATGGCATTTTAACTGAACTATAAATCACAGAAGACGTTTCTGTCTCCTTCTAGTCGTGGTTGTTCTGTTTCCACAGAGGTACAGGACTTTATATTGCAGTGAAAATGAGCCACAGTGAGTTAAAAATGTGACAGAAGAAAAAAAACACTCAGAAACTCTTTGGGATTTGGAGCGTTAATCAACAATCAGCAATAATCAATAACAGGATCAACAGTGGGCCACTAAAAGCTCTTCTCTGTGTGTCAAAGTTACATATTTAGCTTTTTTTTTTTCCGGGATTATTTTTTCTTTTTGTTTTAAAGTTACTTTTTTGAGTTCCCGCCTCCTTCTCCACCCACCTCTCTGCAGCTCGAGCACACCAGCTCACCCACAGCTCTGCCTGAACACTATGAAGCCGCTCTACATGACGGTGGAGTGGAGGGATTCAGCCATGTTTGAACCATACATAAAGAATGAACGATAAATAAAGCCACATACTGTAAGCTGATTGGCTCTTTGGGTTTGTGATGTCATAAACCCTGGAAGTCTGAATCTGTGTTTTGGAGACCGTCACCGGTACACTGCAGTTTCAAGGTAGAAATACTCAACCATGGTGTTTACTGCTTATTTTAGTCATGATGGGTCTCCTAGCATTAAAAAAAGCACCATATTGACATGAAAACAAATTTGACTTTCACTAGAGGAGGCTTCCTTATTCTTCCTCTACGCACTGAGTTTCTATTTTATCTGGAGAAATGAATACTTTTAGGGTTTTCCTCCAGAGGCGTCATTATATTCCATCGCTACAGTTGCTTCCCTCATCAGCTCTGGTAAACCAATCACTGCTGGTTAAAATACGGCACAACCAGTGCATCGGCATGAAAATGGCCCCACAGAAACCACACTTCAAACTCCAAAATACTGCGAATTACATGGATTTACTTGCCGCTAATAGCCTTAATCGCCTCATCTTGCTTAATTTATACGGAAAAGTCCTAAACTCCAGCTTTAATTATCACGTCCATTAATAAATCTGTGGGTACTTAATCATAAGATGAGTTTTTTTAAGCAAAAAGGAAAATATGTCACTAGTTGTAGCCTTTAAACTGTGAATATTTGCCAGTTTTCTTTGCCTCCTGTGATCATTTTTACATTTTCATAAACCATTACTTGAGAAAACAGTTGTTCAATGAATCAAAAAGCTAAAAATGCTCGTTACACTCTGCGTAAAACGATATAAATCCACACGAGGTATCACTCTCACAGGCCTGAGTGCAGAATTTCTCACTGCATTTGAACTTGTAACAGGATCGCTGTGGCTTTTCTCTCCATTTTGCAATTTTTAGAAAAATTTACAGCTTGGTCAGCAAAAAAAAAAAAAAAACTAAAAAAAAAAAGACAAATAAGCCCCCACAAATCTCCCAGCGCCGTTCATAAATTTGCTTGGTTTGCATTGGCCTTGCATGGAGCATGAACTGTCAGAGCAGAGCTCCCAAGTCTGGCTCTGAAAGTCCTTCCAGGCGGAGAGGATCGTATGGACGGCGGGTCACAGGAGTCAACTATGAGGAAGTCGGCCTACACAGGATGTGAGTTTACTGTAGTGCTGCTGCTGCTGCTCATCTGTATCACCGCGCCGCCGCCGCCGCTGCTGCTGCTGCTGCGAAATGAGAATGAGCTCATATTTTAACTGTCCGGCCAAAAATAGCTGCACAAACACTTCCTGAGAGTCGAGAAAATTACAGAGAGAACCTGGCAGAAAAGACGAGGGTTTGTTCAATCTGCCACCAGGAATGTTCGCCGAAGAGCCTCAGAAAATAGCACCTAAAGACTTCAGACTTTATCTAATATATAGTTTCATTTTTTAAAAAGTCCTTAAACGGAGGAACGCTGCAGCTTTCAGGAAACTTTACTCAGACGGGAGCAGAGATGGGAAAGTGCTTCCAGGAGCTCTGCTACAGGTTCAAACTCAAGTTAAAATGCAGTTCAAGCATTGCAGTAAAAGTCCTGATTATTATTATTATGATTAGATTATTAACAGCGAAGCATCAGCAGCTCGTTGCTGTTGTCGCTGCTGCAGGTTTGAACCACTTTATATCCAGTTTTATATTCGGGGACGGCAGATAAATCTGATGATTAGTGGGGAGAGGAAAGACGCTTTGCTGAGACGTTGGATCGTTTTATTGAAATGGAACCATGTGAGAAGCTTAGATGGAAAAAAAAAAATGTCTTGCAGAGATCTGAAATGTTTGTTAGAAGCCAAAAAAGTTGGAAATTTTAACCTTGGTGTGTTTTATTGGCTAAAATCTTCATTTCAGGAGTAACTGAAGTTGTCAGATGACTGCAGTGCAGCAGAAGGTACGATACGTCTAAGTGGAAGAATAAAGGGACATAAAATGTACAAGTACAGCTCATGCATGAATATACTCAGTTACTTTCCAACACTGAGCAGGAATAGACGGTACTTTTAGTATTTGTGCAGCGTTAATGCAGCAGGAGGATCGTTAAACTAGTTTGTCTTTTTATCAAAGCGAAGGAACGCTCAGGCTAAAAGTTTTAGAAAATCAGGTTATTAGGTGGACAATTAGTGTTGATTTCAGTTATTAACGGGACGTATTAGAGATGATTAGAAGCCTCGTCTGTCTGCCAAAAACATTTAAAACTACGTTAAAATGCTCAGACGTAAAATCAAATCTCACCGTTTTCCTACAAAATTAACAAACTGATGAACTCCAAACTGTTTCTGTTCGCTGCAAAATCAAGTCCTGCTACGGAAACAGAACAACGGCGGACACGTCTTAGACACACTTAGAACGCCATAAATCACACCAAAGAAAAAACAAAACAAAGCTGACGTTTCCTTGATTATTTATCTTACAAATATGGAAAAAAAAAACACCCTGGAATCAGCACGTCTGAAGTTTTTCCATGTGTCCACGAGTGTTACTGGAAAATGAATCACGACTCCACATAATATAGATGCTTTAACAGTCCTCTGCTTCAGCTGTAGAAAGATGTTTCACTCTCACCACAGCTCGAGCTTTACTCACTGATCTGGTTGTTTCTGGACTTGTTTCCTCTTTGCTCTGTGTGAACACTGTCTGCAGTTCAGCTGAACAATCTCTCATTTTGTGGTTGGTTCCAGCTGAGTCACTTGATTGTTGCTGAGAAGCCGCATCTGTCTGAGTTCATTCTGATGAGATATCAGGATTTTAAGCTGAGACGTGGATTCTTTTTCGGCACGTCACACAACGAGTCGTCTGTTTTTGCAATTTCTGCTTCCGATAAACGGCGTCACTTCGGCGATCTTTTCTTAAAAGACGATTTCCAACCTGAAGTTCAGAGGGTTTAAAGCCTACATTCGCCCTGGAAGATATTCCAGTTCAGGGAAGCTTCGGTCAACTTCTGCACATCCCACGAAGCATCCTCCCCTGCAGCTCTGGGATTTCGGATAAATCTGTTCCCACACACTGCAGCCTGTTCGTCTGCGAGCATCGTGACTGATTGAAAGGACGGCAAATCGCCAAAGCATGTAGGATGAGTTGGAAAAGGCTGCAGTGGGAGCTCGGAGTGAAGATGGCCGTCCATGTGTGTGTGAGCGTGGAAGAGGTCTGGGAAATAGATCTAGAGGCAGACGGCAGTATGTGTGGTCACTGTGGCACCGTGGCCTCATTAGGAGGAGCTGGGACACCGGGGCCTGACAGGCAGACTGGGGCTTCGTCCAGCAGCATCGACACATGTTCGCCCGATTTCATCGAGTCTGGAGCTGCCGCCCACTCATTAAAGCTGCATGTCATTCTGCGAGAACCACAGGATGAAAAATTCTGCGGAAAAAAAGCGCTCATTGCAATTCTAATGCGACCGTGTTTATGCATCGGTGTGGCGGTATAATCGAAGGAGACGCATTTAGAATACTGTCAAGTGAGTGACGACTGCGCTGGCGGGAGATTTGTTCGTTTGAGTTATTTTTTTGTTCCGCTTTTTTTTTTTATTTTCTCTTTTATGCCCCATTAAAATCTGAAGCCATTTCAGTTGTGTGGTGATTTTCTGTCTCTTCCTGTCGTCAAATATTCACAGTAGCTGGAAAGAATATTGACGATATCTGTATGAAGCCACTAAAACAGGTTTCAGAGGCATGTTGTTGTTAAAAAAAACACCCAAATGACACCATTTATCAGAGCCAGAAACGCTAGAACCAGGAAGAACCGACTGATTTTCTGACTTTCCGACTGTCTTTGATCTCATCGCCTTTGACTTTGGGTGCCTGAAAATCTTCATATTCCATTAAAATCACTTAATTCTGCGTGTCTCATTCAGAAATTCACCAAAATAAACCTTTTGCACTAAACTGATTCTGCAAAAAATAAATAAATTCTGCATGTCTAGCTGCAACCAAAAGCTGCGACCTGCAGTCACGCCACAAAACATTCTGACACTTGTCGGCTGTTTACTCAAAAAAGACAACAAACAAATTAAACATATAAGTAGTGAATTATCCATAGCACGCAGTCACCACATTGTTTTTTTCTGAATTGTTAACATCTGTGGAAAAATCTTCTACAAGATGTTTCCAGGATTTTTTCCACTTTTGAAAATATGTAATTACAGAAATCCAGGTTTCAAAACAATCACCTAAATGACACCATTTATCAGAAACTGTAGAACCAGAAGGAACCGATGAATTTTTTACATTTCCGACTGTCCTTGATCTCATCGCCTTTGACTTTGGGGGCCTGAAAATCTTGATATTCCATTAAAATCCCTTCATTCTGCTTGTCTCATTTAGAAATTCACCTAATTAAACTGACTAAAATTCTCCATCGCTCGCTGCAACCAAAAAGCAACAACCGCGACCAGCTTTTCGGTTGAACTGCAGGCTGTGTTTACTCTAAAAAACCCACTAGAAACAAATGAAACCTATAAGTAATAAATGATCAGGATGTAGAGTTTTTTCCCTTCAGAGCTGTTAGGATCTGTGGACGCTTGGAACAATCTTCTACAAGATGTTTCCAGGATTTTTTTCCCCAGTTTTGTAAAATATATATAAATATAGAAATTCAGTTTTCAAATGCCTGTTATTGTTTTTTTTTTTAAATCACCAAAATAACGCCATTTATCAGAGCCAGAAACGGTAGAACCAGGAAGAACCGACTGATTTTTTGACTTTCCGACTGTCTTTGATCTCATCACGTTTGACTTTGGGTGCCTGAAAATCTTGATATTCCATTAAAATCACTTTATTCTGCACGTCTCATTTATAAATTCACCAAAATAAACCTTTTGCACTAAACTGATTCTGCAAAAAATAAATAAATTCTGCACGACTAGCTGCAACCAAAAGCTGCGACCTGCAGTCACGTCATAAAACATTCTGACACTTGTCGGCTGTTTACTCAAAAAACACAACAAACAAATTAAACATGTAAGTAGTAAATTGTCTATAGAACGCAGTCACCACATCGTTTTTTTCTGAATTGTTAACATCTGTGGAAAAATCTTCCACATGATGCTTCCAGGATTTTTTCCACTTTTGAAAATATATAATTACAGAAATCCAGGTTTCAAAACAATCACCTAAATGACACCATTTATCAGAAACAGTAGAACCAGAAGGAACCGATGAATTTTTGACTTTCCGACTGTCCTTGATCTCATCGCGTTTGACTTTGGGTGCCTGAAAATCTTGATATTCCATTAAAATCCCTTTATTCTGCACGTCTCATTTAGAAGTTCACCAAAATGAACCTTTTGCACTAAACTGATTAAACTAATTAAACTTGCTCGCTGCAACCAAAAAGCAACAACTGCAACCAGCTTTTCGGTTGAACTGCAGGCTGTGTTTACTCTAAAAAAAAAAAAAACACAATAAACAAATTAAACCTATAACTAGTGAATGATCAGGATGTAGAGTCGCCATAATTTTTCCCCCAGAGCTGTTTAGATCTGTGGACGCTTGGAACAATCTTCTACATGATGTTTCCAGGATTTTTTTCCACAGTTTTGTAAAATATATAAATATAGAAATTCAGTTTTCAAATGCCTGTTATTGTTTTGTTTTTTAAAAATCACCAAAATGACACCATTTATCAGAGCCAGAAACGGTAACACCAGAAAGAACCGACTGATTTTTAGACTTTCCGACCATCTGTGATGTTTGACTTTGGGTTCCATCAGGAAACTAAACCAGATGTGAGCTGAAAATCGTGACGTTTAATCAAAATCACTTCAAATCAAAAATTCACCAAACCTTTTGCAAAAAATAATAAAATTCTGCATCTCCAGCTGCAACCAAAAAGCAACAAGTGACTCAGCTGTGTCCTACAGTCACATCACAGGAAATTCAGCAACTTTTTGGTTGAGCTGCAGTCTGTGTTTACTAAAAAAAAAAAGACAAGAAACAAATACAAACAAGTAGTAAATTATCTACAGTGTGTAGAGTCAACACATTGTTTTCCAGAATTGTTAACATCATGATGTTTCCAGTTTTTTCCCCCACTTTTGTAAAATATATAATTTAAGGAATTCAACATTTGTTTAATCTTTTTCTCGATTTGTGGCGTTAAACAGTGTTAAACTGTAGATCAGACGTTTCTGACTTCTCTCTACTTCTAGTCCTGTTTCCATAGATGAGCCCACAGTGAGTAAAAACCTGACATTTCTTTCCATATTATATTGCAGTATGAGGCAGATCCAGTAGTTTCTGGTACAAAATCCCTCAAATCCAAAATCTTGCAGGTGTTTTCTAATTGTTTGTTTATAGTAACATCAATGCAAACACAACAACATGAGCGAGCTTCGTCCTGATGCAGAACCACGGCGTACCTGTCTCTCTGTGAGGTCCAGGTTGACGGCGATCTCGTAGCGACGGAGCCGGGTCAGGTAGTTGTGGTGGGTGAACTCGGCCTCCAGCTCCCTCAGCTGCTCCTTGGTGAACGCCGTGCGCTCTTTTCTGGCCTTGCAGCTGGAATCCACCTTAAAACTGGACTCCTGGATATCTGGGGCGAGAAAGTGGATTTCATGCGGCGACGTGAGGCTCTTGCTTTGTGTGCTTGTTCGTCTCACCACTTGACCTGCGGACGCTTTCGACTGATTCGCAGCTAATCTGATTCGAATTAGCTCATTTTGTGGGCAGCCTCTTGTTAGCTATTAAACCGAACTTAAGCACCAACAAACCAAGACTCCAAAGGCTCTTTAGTGGGAGGCCCCTCATATAGTAAACACTAAAAGCAGCACTTTAAAAAGAGACCACCCTGACCAGGCCTCACGCTCACCTGCAACGTGTGCGTGCTCAGACCAAATGCGTGTTTTCTTTTTTTTTTGCTGCACATTTGACTTATTTGTGCTGCTTCTCTTGGTTGCCGGTGCATCGGTGGAGGGCAGGGGCCACCAAACCAGCCACAGAGGGACCGAGTTAGCAGAGGAATGCGGCGGAACATCGTTAAAGCCTCTAACAAAAGAACAAAGGTGCGGATGTGTCCAGGTCTGAGGGCTACGTGGGCGTATGTCAGGAGAATTTCCCACCGGAGCGCTCGGGGGGAGATTCGCATTAACTCATCCGTACGTGACAGCGAATACATCAGGAGGAGCCCGAGATATCTCTATGAATATCAGTTAAAAGGCTCCGCCAGTAAATCTGACATCAGTTCCGCTGGTAAAACAGATCGCGTGAGCAAACCTGGGATTATCTAATTACTGGGATTTATAGATTTTCTCTGCATCGGGCAAAAAAAACCGGTGGAGTTTTAAAGTTAAACACACATGAAAGCAGCAGCAGAGCGTCTCCTGAGCGTCGAAGGGAATGAGTTTGGGCTAATAATTGCGCATTGGTAGCGACACTAGCAGCTGATGTAATCTCCAGAAAATGGTTCTAATTTGTCAAAGTGAGAAGTTTTGCTCGCCGCCTGCCAGAGCGGTGGGCCAGAACGTGAAATGGACTGCAGTACCTGGTCCAGATGTGACTGGGCAGACCGGGACACATGTGTGCAGGAGGAGAGTGTGTTGTCAAGCAGAAAAAAAAACTCCCTCATTGCGGTTCGAGCGCCGCCTGGCCTGGTCGGCGCTGGTCTGGAGCTGTGTCAAACAGGTTTAGTTAGGCCCAACACCTGGCAGGGCCCACACTGGCTCCCACTAAACAGGCCCCCAATAAATATCCTGCACAGCCAGAGGCCGTAAACTTGCAGGGGAGAAGGCTTCTGCGCCCAGCAGGCTCCCACAGACAAACAGCATTTGGTGCCTTTCTGGGTGGACGCCGCTCGAGCAGTTTGTCTTAATCGCAGGCTGAATTAAAGCGGCTGTAAATTGCTTTAATGCAAAAAAAAAAAAAAACCCAGGCGAAAATTACACGTGTGATTGATCGCCTAATTCGTACGAGTGAAAGATGGAGGCGGAATTTCACACTGAATCAGGATGTTTTACTGGCTAACGTTTACTTCAACAGCCCTATTTAGCATATTTAAGCAGTTACCACTTAATAAATGCTGAATTTTAGACTATAACACTTAATAACATACTTTACTTTACCTAAAACTCCTCCTTTTTAAACATATTCAAGCAGTTATCAGTTAATAAATGTTTAATATTAGACTAAAACACTAAGTAATTTACCTGTAAAGCCAAATAAGCTCATTTCAGGTGTTGAGAAATGAATTCGTGGCTTAAAAACAGAGCTGCAGCTTTGCACACTGTGGAGTAGATTTCCACATGTGTATAAACAGTTAATGGCATCCTGTATTATGTATATATATGGATGACTCATGGGAGGAGTTATGAAGGCGACAAATATGTGAATCAACACTGAAAATGTTTGAGTGTATTAAATATTAATATAGTGTTTTGTGTCTCAATGATCAGAAGATTCAATATTTAGAGCGCTGTTAAGTGTTTCGTCTATAAAATGTTAGAAAATGATGAAAAACGTCCAAAAGGTTTTGTCCGAAACGCCAAAAATGTTCAATTTACTGCCATAGAGGAGGCAAGAAACCAGAAAATATTCACATTTAAGAAGCTGGAATGAGGAAATGTTTAAAAAAAAATTTGTTCTTAATCGATTAATCTAAGAGCTGACGACTAATCGATTAATCGTAATTCAAAACATATTGTCCATTTTTCCAGTGACAGGAAGATGGAAGGATGTTTATATCATCATTTCTTCTAGTATTACACACTGTCATGTTGGTCAAACTTTGGACTCAGTTCAACGTCAGATCATGTGATTTGGTTGAAGCACGTTTCCACATCAGCAGCTGCGTCCTTCATGCCTGCAGGACATTTTCCTAATATATGCTCTTTTCTACCAGCTCGTCCAGCAGCGAAGAAGTGGAGGGCTCCTCTCTGAAAACCCAGAACTGATGTAGTGGTCAGACATGTTGCATGCACTCAGTGGGAGATTGTGTTACGGCTTAACGACAGGAAAATGTCAATGGATAAGAATGTAAGAAGTGGGCTCACAGGAAAGTGATTTTACCAGACGTGGTCTGGCATGTTTTCAGGGCAGCGAGTGGAGGTTACAATAAGGTAAGAAACGGAGGGAGGCGCTCCCCCACCTCCTCTTTTTCAATTAGACTCATGTCTGTTGCATACATTGGTCGTGGAGGTTTTTACAAATAATCATTTATGACGTGTTGTGTTGAGATGATGCAAGTGGATTAAAGCTAAAATTCCTCATTTCCAAAATGCAAATAAACTTTTTTTTTTTTAAGAAGCTGCATTAATTTTTCCAAAGTATTTACTGCAAACTTCTTCTTTCCTACCAGTTTATACATATATGTGGGTAAATCCTCGTCTTTTCTGCCAAGTTTAAACTCTACGAATGACTTTTTACACGTGTTGGATGTGGTTTTATTTTGCCACGGTGAATATCTACACATTTAAATCTAAAAAGTCTCCTCTGGCCTGTTGGTTTTGCTGCTAATGTTGCGTTTAGGAATTAGTCTGTCACGGCTATCGGTTCCTTTTGCTTCCTATTAGCATGTTTGAAACGTGATAGTGGGGAATAAATGACACTATAATCCAAAAGCACACAGAGCTGCTCATTTAAATGTTTTATTTGTTCTAGAAATAGCCTCGAATATAAATATTAACACATTACTGGAAATAATCGCTTTTTTATTCCTTCTCCTGAAATTAACAATAATTAACTGAGTGTAAGTTTATCTCACTAATTCTCCACTGACAGTCTGAAGCACCTGTGATGCCTTAAATCACCCCTCACACCTTTTTTATTTTTTTCACCATCGTTTTTAAAACAATAGCTCATTTCCAACGGATGCAGCAGCAAGAACGAAACGCTCGGACGCCTCGTCTGAATCAAACTCCCGAACAATACGAGGATGCGACCGCCGCTCAAAGCGTGTCTCGAACACAAAAGTCTCGTCACCTACTCACCTCTCACATAGCGATCTGGTGAGGGTGCCGCTTTAAGAGCAATTTGGTGAGGAAATAGAGGGGATTTGTCTGGCTGCCAGCTGCGACGGAGGGCACGGGAGACGCTCTTGACCTTGACTCGCTTTAGTTTATAAAGTGAGCGACAATTTAGCTTTTTGCATTTTTGATGCAGGTCCAAAAAGATTTTAAAAACGACCCAGATCATGACACATGCAGCACATTTTTACTTCATAGGTTCACATTTAATATTGTGTTTTTTTGCCTCCTGCGGCGAGTGTTGGGATGCTGCCTCCTTCACTCACCTGTGACGTCCCTCTTCCTCTTGTTGGAGCTCTTCTTGTCCGAGTCGGCCGACGCCACACTCTGCGGCGAGTATTCACCCTCCAGACACCCGGGCACGGCGCCTGGCAGCCTGTCCCCCCCCACAGTGTCCAGCTCGGGTCCTCCGTCCCCGCCGCTGCCGCCGCCCACCACCGGCGGGGCGACGGGCGGGCAGGCCTCGGGCGCTCTCACCCGGGTCTCGCAGGGGTTGAACTGCCAGTCGGCTCTCTGGTAGCCGCCCTGGCTCTCGTGGTAGAGTCTGTCGTCGCGGGGGTAGGCGGCGTGGGGGGCGCTCGGCACCAGGCAGGAGCCGGAGAAGTCCGTGTAGGCCAGGAACTCGGGCTTCTGGTGCAGGGAGAAAGGGGCCTGCTGGTAGGGCGACTGCAGGTTGGCCCCCGGGTGAGGGTTCCTCATGCAGCCCCAGATGGGGCTGCTGGGGTGGGCGCTCCGCATGCAGCTGCTGGCCGGCTGATCCATGGGTGATGCCACTCGCGCTTTCTGGAGTATTGCAAGACTCGTCGGGGAGTTCGAACCCCTCTCAGGAAAGCAAATCAGGACGGGAAATGTGAATCTTTTAAAATAAAGCCTCCACTAAATGCACATCTTCACGTGAACGCTCGGTGCTGTCAGAGGCTTCCACAGCCCAGATCGCGTGAGGATGGACGCCTTCCCGCGGCAGCGTGCTTCCCTTCCCTCTCTGGGAGTGTTGGTGACGTCCTTCGGAGACCCTCTCTTTTCCCTCTGCCTCGCTCTCACACCACCCTCTCGGCTTCAGACTGGCTTGTGGCTCAGTGGGAGAGCTGCATCCGCAACTGCATGACTCCCCTTCTCGGGCTGGCTGTTTTCACAACTCTTCTAAGGCATTCTTGACAAGTGAGCCCTCCTCCTTTTTAAACATATAGGTGGGAAAGAGTGGCAAGTTTATGGAGTGTAACGTGAGCCTGCAGAGGAGGAGCCCTGCAGGCCACATGTTGGTAGTACCCTCCAACCAACCCTGCCTCATCAACTATTAATCACGGGGGAAATTTTATATGCACATCTAATGGGCTTTCCAGACATGGGGCTTTTTAAAGGGACATTGTCTGAGAAGTATAAAGCGAGCACCCACCCACATGGGAGCCGGGGACTCTGACTTATTTCAGCTCCTTAGCGCTTTCTGACACCCAATTTAGTTCCTTTTTTTGACACCCTTTAGAGGAAAGTTAACCCTGAGCCTTTCCCTCGGCACCCCTGATCCTCGCCTGTCCTCTCCAATCTGAAAACTCCTTCTTTTTTCCCCCTTTTTTGTTTTTACGACTGTGTGCACGTTACTGCTACACACCCAAATCCACCTGGCTGGACTTTCTTTAACTTGAAGGCGAAAGGATTTGATATTGGCTATGCGATCACTCACACCTCCTGAGGTTCTTCGCACTTTCGCGCAACACAGTATGAAATTTCAGAGCCATATTTTACAAACACAAGCTGATATTTTTCTCTGAGCAAACACTGTGACTGGGGGATTGCGCCCTTTCGCTCGTTTTTTTTTTATTATTATGTTGTGTTTCTGTGTGCAGCTCTTCTTACTTATTATTCTGGGACGTTACGCCGCGGTAGCAATTGTGTACGACAGCGCTCACATGTAGATCAGCCACATTTGGAACAAGCAAGGACGCCATTATTCAATTTTCTGATCACTGATTTTTTTTAATCTCTGCACGCTACTCATGATAGAAGCCACTTCCCCATGAAGTAATGTCTCTAATACCATTAAAACCTTCTTGGCAAAGCTGAAATTTGGACTCGATTTCAGCGTATCTGTTACCCAATAAACCCACTGAACCACACTATACTGAAATGCACACTTTTTCTTCATAGTGCTCATATTTGTGAGCTGAGGTTTGCCTTCCTCATGTGTCCTCACTTTGCTCCTGACCTCGCAGACAGGAGGGGAGGTGGATCACACCTCCGTGGAGAAGGAGAAAAAAAATAAAAAAGAGAGAGGAGGCAAGATCTAAATCTGGAGGCTGTGGAGCAAAGGGAAGGAGAAAGAAAGAGGAAAAGAGTATGGCTGCGTTAACGTATAATTATCGAGAAAATCTGACGCAAACTTATGAAATGCCACAAAAAAAAAAGGGAATAAAGTTTTCTTTTTTTTAATTAACAGGACTGGAGCTAATAAACTCATCAGAAGGTGGCGCTGTAGACAACATGGCTGCAACAAACAGAGTGAAAGAAGCCAGGAAGAAAACCAATTGTTTTTCCAAATGCTCAATGCAAAATAAGAAATAAACAAAGCTTGGAGAAAAGACTTGTTTCCAATCAGGAAAATTGCAAATATTCTTTCTTTTCAGCTGCTACTGGCCGTGTTTCATGCTGTCAAACAAAAGAAGTAAAAACAGCTGGAAATATTTGCCGCGTCAGAACTTATTCAAAAAAATGGTGTTTTCCATCTAACTTTAACTCTTTACAAACTTTTGTGGCAAAAGTATTGAAGTTTTTGCAAGAGTTTCTCCATTTCCATGAAAGTTTTTTTGTGCAAAACTCTAAAAATACGCATAAATAATTAGATTATGGACACATGGCTTCACTGACATGATGAAAACTCATCCAGGACGCACTACGTTTTTTTTTTTGTTAAGTATAAAGTAGTCTCTTCTAGCCAGACTATTCTGCAGAATGGTCTGACTGCACCTCAGCATCATTTAGCTATAAAGGGGAAAAGAAATGTTGGAGCTTGTTTGCATTTCTTTACAACAATCGCATTAGTCATGCGTGGAGTTAAGCGAAGGACTTTGGTGTTACCTCAAAACAGAGGAAGCAATAAAGTGGATATTTCACCAAGAAAACCCAAAACTAGCATAGCTGTTCTACTGCACAATCCCATTTGAATTTTGCTAGGTTGCTAGCTTTGAGGTTGTTGTTGTTGTTTCCTATTGTTGATTTTGAAAACTGTACCACGTAGTCAGCAGGAGGAAATCAGAAAGTTGGCTGAAATGAGTGGCCAGTGGCAGTTTGATACCCTTAGTTTGCATTCGGTAAGTCAGGCTAGGTAAAAAGTGGAAAATAAGATAAATTTAATATGTATTATTTAACATTTTTGATTATTTTTGTATTAACAATGGATCAAATGAATATAAGTGAGCATAAAAGGTGTCATTTTAGTGTCTTTTTTGGTATTTTTAGACCACAATGTTTAGTGAAAAATCAGCTTATGAGTTGCACTAAACAGTCGACTAGTAACTGAAAACAGTTAAATATCTTGCAGCTAAATAACACCCACACAAGAACCGGCTCTGCTGGTTTAACTACAGCGCGGTGGTTCTGAATCACATAACTTTTAAGTAGTGAAAGTCTTGTATTCATCAAGTCGTGTGGTTAGTTGTGTCCACACGTTTCCCAGAGCTTTTTTTTTCTAATGCGATACTTCAAAATGCCCATAAAACTGAGACATAAAGTACACTTTGCATAAAGGGAGAACTAGTAGTGAAACTCTACTCTGGACTGTTTTGCAGCCAGGAACACAGAGAGAAAGAAAAATGGGCTAAAAAGCAGCTAAGATTACCCTTTATCCCTCTCTGGATACTAGAATATAATTTGACTCTCGTTTGTAGACGCTGAATTCGGTCGCCACAAAATAATTCAAGAAAAAGAGACGAGGGAAAGCAGGGGGAGAGAGAGAGAGAGAAAAAAAGCGACTAATAAATAAAGATCTGAGCGTTCGCCGCACCGAAAGCAGAATACACGCAAAAAGAGGCCAGGAGAAAAATCAGATTAGGAGACTGGCAGCAAATTCAGGAGTGGACAAAATGAAAAGGAAAAAAAAAAAAAAAGAAGCAGCAAGTGAGATAGAGAAAGGGAGACAGAAAGGAGAGTGTTTGAGGTCACACACCAAACCCTTTCCATTTAGCCAGCGAATTGTTGAGCCATGAAGCATCCCTCGCTTTTACTGGCAGTCTGAGGCCTGGACGCACCGCAGGGAGCAGGGGTTACACTACATTTGTGGTCGGAGCAGAGGCCATCTGTGTGTCAGTATAAATTAGAGTGTGTCAGTGTGTGTGCTGTGAAAGTATGCGTCAGGGAGGGCGAAGCGTGCACGTGTCCCAAAGAGGAGATGGACGCCGTTTATGTGGATTTCAGGGAATCCGGGAAACCGAGCCTTGGACATTATTAAGGGATAAAAGAGTGGGCACTGCACTGGTAGATGGAAACCAAGCTGCATGTGTTGAGTAGGGCGACTAAACAGTGCAAACTACAAAAGAGCGAGATTAAAATAAACTTTCAACATTTTAATCAGCTACTCCTAAGGTACTGTCCATCCACGTCCAGCCTCCAATCATCGCCAAAACTAATTTAGTCCTTAGTGTGGCGTTAAAGAGCCCCTACTGTGTTCATTTAAAGGTTCATTTTTTTTGTTTTTATTCTGAGGGTCTACTAGAATACGTTTACATGCTTCAATGCGTACATTTTTTTCTTAACTTCTGTCTGAAACGCTCCGTTTTAACTTCACCTCTCTTTAAGCCCCCCCCCTCACAGTCTGCTCTGATTGGTCAGCTGGCTCAAACAAAATTCAAGTAATGTCGGTCACGTATTATAAAAGAAAAGAGAAAAAGATTTAATAGCTGACTGCGAGGAAGCTGCTCATTTTGTGTTTGAGGCCAAACTAGCCAATAGTCGGCCGTCATGCAAATTTCTTACACGGTGATGTCATAAAGTAACGGAAGCAAAGCCTGGACTTTAAACGAGGTGTTTCAAACAGATAAGAAGCACTGTTGTCTGTGGAAAAGTCTGTAGACCTTCTATGTTCAGGTATGTAAAGGCAGCTGTATAACACACTGAAGTTAAAAGAAAACCTAGAAAGCATAATATGGTGTTTTTAACTGCAGAGAAGTTTAGTTGGTAAACAAGTTGGATGCCATGCACTCTTTAATTTTCTTTGCACTGCGATGTCAGTTGGCAAACTTGCAAGACAGAATTCTTTTCCACTGTTTTGTTCTCTGCTTCTAAAAAGACATTTTGAACTTTTAATACGTTTTCTAATGCTGTAAACACCATCCATCTACAAACATTAAGATCCCAAAGGACAGATATTAGCAGTCAGGAAAACGGTCATTTTTGCGGTACTCTTGGTGCGATGGCCCTTTAAAGAGACGCCACTGTGCATCTCAGGAAGAAAAAGCTCACTACCATGAGGTCTTGTTAAAATATTTACCAATTGGAATAATGCGTTACTAAACATTCTTGTCCATAGATAATGACGGTAAAAGTGTTTTTACCAGGGCTGTAGTCAACCAAAGACAATCTTGGTTTTCTTGAACTGATACCTGAACTTCCACCAATCGATTAGTTGTTGGGTTGTCAGCAGATGAACTAAGTCAGCCAGTGGATTGAGTGCGCTCTACCTGCTAGCCGTCTTAGACTAAAGGAATTACAGCTCAACATATTTGCAGCACATGAAATCATTTGAACCTGTTATTTTCTACAGATGTGACAAGAACAGACATAGAGAAGACCCGGCCATATTCAATGATTTTTAAAAGCCAACCAAATCACCTCCCAGCACAAGTCAGCTGCTGGTTGTAGATGATCTGACATGTTGAGTCGAGTTACACAAACTGCTGTTCGCAAAGTTTACGCTCGACTTTTTACCGTCTGTTTGAACAAAATGCAGCCTCACGAGTGTTTTACTATGGCGCCAGTTACTTTCAAGTCTAAGTAAATGTTCACTAGATCCAGCAGTCTCCATACAGATAATCTGTTCACTTCCAAAAACAACGGATCAATCCTTGAGAAGCTGTTGATGTAGAGCGTTTCTCTTTATGAACGTAACACCTGAGATCATTCAATCAATGAGAATCTGGTCAGATTCGAGCCTATTGAATGGCCAGTCGGCCTGGACACTACAACTCTACTTATCACTGTCATGCTGCATCCAGAATACTATATTTTGCTATTTATACTATTTGTATGCGCCCAGACTTTGAATTTAAAGAACTGAAAAACTCCCCTAATGACAGACTTGATAGGGCAGAAAAAAAAACACCTCTTTTTGACATGAAACAACGAGCCAAGTGCTCAACCGGCAGCAGCTTATAAACCATGCCTCCGCATGCGCCAGCTCACTGGTCTGAAGTGTAGAAAAGTGCAGCGTGATTTTGGAGAGGCCCGTGTGCCTCCGTCAATTAGAGCGACTTTCTCTTCTGACTTTCTCCAGCGTTCTTGGACTCGTCCTGGTGCTGAAATGTGGAAAAAAGCCTCAGACTTTGTCTTGTGTGCAGCGAAAACCCATTTAACCTACAGGCCTATGACTGTACTTTTTCCTGTGGAAGCTCTGAGGCTTCCTCCTGTTTGATGTGGGACTTGTTTGGGCAGCGCGAGAGCAGGAGACGGAGAATGAAAGTGGCGGCCTCATGCCCGAAGCGTGAGCTGGCAGCGCCCCTATTGCTGATTTACTTTGCACCTGCGAGTCCACTGATCTCAGTTGGAGTGAATCGATTTCGCCGTGAAATGCTGCAGCTTTCAGTGCTGGGTTGTGGATTGATAAAGAAACCTACATTTTCACACTTGACAATATAAAGACAACAACAACAGAGAAACGATCCGTGGAAGTGAACGAAGCTCCGAGCACTGAGCCACACCGTTGCTCTGCAGATATTTAAGGAAGTCGCTGCAAAATAAACCGAGTGAAACCATACATTTGAGGTTAATTTGTCAAGACTCACTCCCTCTGTGCAAAAAAAATGTGCACAACTGTGTTTGCTTTGGTCCTAGCGTGTGATTTGCTCACAATTATGGTGAGCCAGAGGTTTTTCGGTATCACACGGCGGTAGTAATGTGAGCATTTCTGCTATGCCTGTGTTTATACAAGAGAAAGAGTGTTTGTTTGAGGAGCTCGGGAGGACGTGGACTCAAACCCGGTCATACACACCACAGCAGGCTGCAGATAAATGAGCTGGACGTGAGTCACATCACCCCTCACCCTGCCGACAACCTGTTTCTGTCAGTCTAACGCCGTGTGCAGATCGGACTGTTTGTGCAGAGCTGGGAGAAAGCGAGAGGCTGGAATAGAGACAAAAACAGAGCTAATGTATGTAGATATATGTAGGATTTTGGAAAATGCTGCTTAGCGGTGCTGAGTGCATAAAGCTGCAAACTTCTGTTTGGATTTGAAAGTGTGTGAGTGTGTTTACATCTGATCCGTCTCGGTGGCAGCGGCAGGATTACGGTCCTCCATCAGTCTCTGGAGTCTGACAGCGCGACCTCCCGTAACCCCGCGTTCACCTGGACCCGACCAGGACGGCGGGAGCTTTTATCTCGGCTACTGTCCTGAAAACAAACAGGGGATCTAGATGAGCAGGAGGGAACAGAGCGGGAAAAGTTTGGATGAAAAAACAAAGAGATTTCTTTACAATAAATATGACGTAAAAAGCAGAAATCTGTGTCTCTCTGCTGCGTCGTGTCTGATGAACTCACTCCATGTTTATGTGACCATCAGAACCACCGAGACGTCGACTTCTGCCCAGTTAACACTCTGATAGGAGCTGATAAATGAGGCAGGAGCCACATCACAGCATGAAAACAGCTTCCGTTGATTCACAGCATGAAAGAAAACAGCATTCTTCAACCTCATCAAGAGTGCTACTGGCTCAGCAGCACTGAATCGTAGGAAAAACCCTTCGTTTGATTTTTGTTTTCTCAATTAAAAGTATGCAAATGCAAAAACGTCACTAACTCTGAGGTAAAATCTCTCACATTAGCCGCAGAAAATCAAGTGGTACATGTTAATGTGGCCTCTGAAGCCGTAAACCTGCTCGTGGGTTTCAAACGTGTGCGATCTTTACATTGAAAAAAACGTCCCCAGATTAAGATAAAAGTTTATTATTTTTAAAGAAATTCTTTTGCTAGATGTTTTCTGAGATTTTTAGTAATATCACACATGAAATTGAAATATTGCACATTATAATGATAAATTGCTGCATCTATCGGAGCCAGATTTCCAATGTTTTGATGGTCTTTGAACCACTCACGTGTAAGGTTCTGTTTGGAAAATCAACCAGCTCTAAGCTTAAAATTGTGATATTTTATTAAAATCCCTTTATTCTACACAAAACTTTACCATAAATGAATTATTTGCACCAGATCCTATACATTTTTTAAGAATAATTCTGTGTTCTTCCACATAATTGAGAGGTCATGACGTGACAACACTGAAATGGATATTCGGTTGAACTGCAGGTAGTGTTTCCACAGAGCAGAAAGTAGAAAAACAAAGCAGAGCGACTGAGAGAGAAATAAAACACACTTGACCAATAAAGCAAATGCAGCACGGCTCAAAACTGTACACAAGTTGTTGGAAGACACATTCAGCACGGTGAAACAGAGCAGTGTGAAATACATCAAGTCTGTAGAGGCTGTAAAAACATAATTAGTTAAATATCTGTAGTATGGTGAGCCACCATTTGTTTCCAGTATCGATAGCACCTGTGAGCACATGAAAAATTGACACGCTTATTCCAGGTTTTTTTCAATTTTTGTAACATAAATCATCAAAGAACTTCTTTTTTATGATTTATGGCACAGCTTGAGTTCTCTCTACGTCTAGTCATGGTTGTTCTGTTTCCATGGAGCTGCAGGACTTCATATCGCAGTGAAAAATGAGCCACAGTGAGGAAAAATGTGACGGGAGCAACAAAAAAAAAAGGAGTTCAGAAGGTTAAACTATTAGCAGTGTTTAAATGTTGTGGCTGGTCTATAAATCCTGATTAATTTATACGTGCTGCATAATATTTTATGAGCTCATTCTAAACGTTTTTGAGCATTTGTGTACTTTAACTACAGTCTGCGTGATTGTAAATGTAACGCCAACAAGCACGATAAGCAATTATATTGTACAACTCAATCTCTAAAGTGAACCATATACCTCATTCTGTGCATTAGCTGCCTCTCATAACGCAACGTCTACGGCGAACAAGTGAAGCTGATGAATGGCTGGACGTATTATCACCTGGAAATGGTTATTCACGGCCGACTTGTTTCAAAAACAATTTATAATGCACAATAGACTGTATAAACAGCTTCAGGCATGGAGAGATGTGGCTGAAATGGATGGCGTGTTTTGACTTTCTAGTTTGCCAACAGCATTACCTAGAGTCATTAGCTGTGCTAGCTAAGTGACGGACTGCTGTGCTGACAAATGGACGATGATGTCAGCGCTCCTGGCTGTGAAAAACGTCTCAAAATAAAAAGCAGAATGGTGTTTAAGGCCTCCGCATGAAGAAGTTGTATTTTTTTCTCTCACAATTAAACTGGCATTAACTGTTGTTCTGGGGCCACTTGGGGCCAGCAAAAACAAGTTGTGAACACTGACATATTAGCACCTTATAAAGCTATAAAGTTACTAATATTAGCATTGATATAAAACTGTCTTTGTCCATGTGGCGAATGGAACATCTACTCCCCTTTTTTAGCTCCGTTTTGGTCTTCACCACCTCCTGGGAATAATAATCTGGCCCCTTAGCAGCTAAAGGCTACACGCTGTTCACCAGCTAGCGGCTAACTTTGTCTAAGTGTCGTTTGGATGCTGAGCAGATTGGGAATTTGCTTCAGAAAATAATTTCCGTCTTTCTCTGGCAACTATAGTGTGGAGACAAAATCTGAACAACAAAGTTTTGGATTAAAAAAGAAAACAAAAACAAAAAACAAAAAAAGAAGCTAAAGGAAGATGCTAAAAAGCTCCACAGAGCTGAAGGGAGTTGGGTAACAGTTCAAGGCCTCATCAGTATCAGTGACCATTTTCACGTTTTACTGATATTTTGGCTGTTTTTAATAACAAACAAACAAACAAACAAACAAAAAACAAATAAAAAAATAGTGCAGCTTTAATTTGCTACTTTAGCTATCAATGTCTTGCATCCATCAAACCCCCTATTAATTAAAAAAGTTGCAAAAAGTTGGGTCTTTGTCCATGTGGCGAATGGAACATCTACTTCCCCTTTCTTTTTTAAGCTCCATTTTGGTCTTCATCACCTCCTGGGAATAACAATCTGGCTCCTTAGCAGCTAAAGGCTACATGCTGTTCACCAGCTAGCGGCTAACTTTATCTAAGTGCCGTTTGGATGCTGAACAGATTGTAAACTACAAACATCAGAAAATAGTTGTTGTCTGGCAACTATAATGTGTGTACAAATTAAGAACAACACAGATTTAGATTAAAAAACCAAAACAATAAGCTAAAGGAAGATGCTAAATAGCTCCACAGAGCTGAAGGGAGTTGGGTAACAATTCCAGTTCTCATCAGTATCAGTGGCCATTTTCATATTTTACTGTTTATTTTGGCTGCTTTAAAAAACAACATTAATGACAAAATAGCGCAGCTTTAATTTTCACTGTCTTGTCTCCATCGAGCCCCCCATTATTTCAAAAAAGCTGCAAAAAGTTGAGCCGAATGAAGCCTGGCTACCATAACACTGCACTGACATGCAAATCAAAGCATCCACACCCTTAATCATGCATAACTTTAATCCTTAATACAATTCAAGTGGGTGGCTTTTATAACAGTTCCTCCACTGTACAGTTTTGAGGAACAGGGGAATTAGCTTTAGATACTAAACACGTTGTTTATGCCAGGCTGCAAACATGTTTACTTCTGCTGTGAAGTTACCATTGAGGTCTATAGGGATTTGAACATTTTAGCCAGCCTCTGGTGGCCATTTGAGGAACTACAATTTTAGCATTGGCTTTGGAGGTTGCCTACTGGATGTTAGATGGGCTTTTAATCCATCTGATACCCTTCAGTTAATAAATCTGGGGCAACTTTTATGATGATTGAGGTGGTTTGAAGGTCTCAAGCAGGAATCATACTTCTTTGTTGACATATATGTGAACCGCTGAGGACACCACATCCACACAAATCTTCAGATTCTCAACTTTTCAACAGATCTTAAGCCACTCACCTGAAATGTGACAGAAAAATTACAATTTTCTACACGCCTCTTCAAAAATACACCAAAAATAAAACACTGGCGCTGTATACTGTAAAAACAACACTAATGTTTTGCGCTTTTCAATGCCTTTGACTGAACTGCAGGCTGTGTAGTAAAATATCAAAAGTATTCAGTAACGGTGAGACTAGTGGGCTTTTTATTCAATTTTTGCAAAATACATATTGAAAGAAATGTATTTGTTGTATTTTCTTTTTTTAATTAATTTATTTTTGGGCATTGTAACAGTGTCGTACTAAACATAATAGATTTCTTCTCTACTTCTAGCCATGGTCGCGCTGTTTCCACAGAGGTGCAGGGCTTCACACCACAGTGAAAAATGAGGCCACAGTGAGGAAAAATGTGACAGGAGCAACAAATAGCCAGAACTCTGGAAAAAACGTGATGGACAATTATTTGATTAATTGGAAAAAAATCTTAAGTTGCAGGCCCACCGGCAACACAGCATGTGAGGGGGCGGCGAGAAGACCTCACTGCTTCCAGGAGTCCATTATGTCACCACACAGCCGTCGTTGTCGGCAAACCCACAAATGAAATTAATGATATCTAATTAACAAATACTGGACAGTCTCTAAAGCAAACAGTAAGAGTACATGTGACTGAATGAATTTTAGGTAATGCCTGGCCATGACAGCGCAGCCCTCAGCAGTTTGGTTTTTTTAAACCAATGGTTGTGCTGCACAGACTTGGCTCATACATTAATATAAAGTCTCCGACTGGCTGACCCATCATATAAACTATTTCTAAGGTTAGGACTCCGGTATTCTACCAATCCCAGGAATAATCTCTCCACTGATTACTCCTGAAAACGTATTGTCTGCAGGAATTACAACGTTTATACACAAGTGTGTGTGTGTGGGAGGGAGGAAGGAAGGAAAGGGGGGACACCCACAGGTGCTAATAATCACATATGATCACTTATGATTGGAATCAGGTGTTGGCAACACGTTCTTGCTATTGTGGGGGAATATTATAGCTCTCAGAGGCTTTGGACTCTCATCGTCTCGCGTTGGGAAGTTGTTTACCATTTTTCCACAGTCTGATTTTTTTTTTTGGGAAGGTTAAAGAAAGTTTAAACCACAATATATGTGTGAAAATATGAGGTTAAAACACTATTCTGAAATGTAAATATTAGCATAAGCCTTAAGGTACGAGAAAGGCAACATGGACTAGAGCCTGTTTGGATGTAAGCTACAACTAATGACTTGCTTTTTTACAAATAAATAGATAAGAGGAAGTGGATGATGTGGAAACAAGCTCGCGGTGAATTAATTTGTCAAAACAACTAATTTTTTTACCTCTTTGGGAAGCCATGATGACAACAGAGCCCTACAGATCAGATCGTACAATAGGTGTAATGAGGTAATCGTCATCGTTGGTTTGGTCATTCGGCAGTGTTGATTTTTTTAGCAGAATATCCTACACATGGTCAAAGTCATGCTCTCAGAAGGCCAACTCCACATGCTGATACTGTGGAGGACCTCATCCGAATAAGTGTGGAGGGACCGGAACTGATGGACTGTGGCGCAGGGCAGGATGTGAAGTTATGGTTCTCGGTGGGAATCAGGGTCAGGAGGCCCGACGGTAAGAGTTGGACCCTCTGAGGTGAATGAAGGCTGCTGTCAGGGTTAAGTTCAGGACAAGGTTCATTTTAAAGAAAAAATTACATGAGGTTAGGTTAAGTTAGATTAGGATTGTGTGAAGTAAATCAAGTAACGTGAAGATAAGATTAGGCTAAAATCAGATTAGGTTTGGTTAGGTTAAGATTACATGAAGTGAAGTGAAGATGAGACTAGGTTAAGTTGGGGGGGGGGGCTGCTATAGCTTACCTGGTTGAGCTGGCGTCCCATGTACAGGGCTACAGTCCCCGACGTGGAGGTCATGAGTTCGAATCCCGCTCACGGCCCTTCACTGCAGGTCCTTCCCCCATTCTTCTGCCCCACTTTCCTGTCTCTATCTGCGCCATCAAATAAAGGCAAAAAGGCCAAAAAAAAAAAAGTTTAGGTTAGGTTAAATTAAGATACGGTTAAGTGAAGATAAGATTAGGTTACGATTAGATTTGGTTTGGTTACACCAAGATTAGGTAAAGTGAAGTAAAGTGAAGTGAGGATTAAATTAGGTTAAGATTAGTTTAGACTTGATTACGTTAAGATTACGTGAAGTGAAGAGAAGATTAGGTTAAGATTAGATTCGGTTACAGTCCATGAAGATTGGTCAAAGTGAAGTTAAGTGAAGTAAAGATTAGGTTAAGTTACGATAAAGTGAAGTGAAATTAAGTGAAGATAGAATTAGTTAACATTAGATTAGGTTAGATAAAGTTAAGAATAGGTGAAGTGAGGTGAAGAATAGGTAAGGTAGGATAAGTTAACCCTTTCAACAATATAGCCCACTATACCGGTCTGCGGCTTTCACCTCGTCAATCCTGCAGCCCGGTATCGCAGCTCCAGTATATGGTGACTTTCTGTTACATTCATTCTGATTGTCTATCAGTGGGAATCTCCGTATGTGAACAAGCGATTCAGTCATGAAAAAAAGCATGCAAATAATAATAATAACAATAATAATAATAATAATAATTATTGCATACAGGGGTCTCTTCAGCGTCATAACAAAGTAACGTTTACGCTGCTGCCTGAAAACATTACGCTGCAAATTGGGCCGATTTGTTGTTTTCGAGGGTACTGGAAAAAATCTAACAACAGGCGCCGATGGAGTTTCACTACCGTTGTCTACGCTGCTATTCGCTAGTGTATGTGCCGCTAACCATTAGCAGCAGCAAAGTGTTGAAAGGGTTAAGTTAAGATCAGACTGTGTAGATTAGGTTTAGATAAGATAAGGTGAAGTGAAATGGAGTGAAGTTATTATTAAGTTAAGATTAGGTTAAGCCTGGTTAAACTGAGTTAAGAGGAGACTCGGTTAAATTAAGATTATGTGAAGCCAAGTGAAGTGAAGTTGAACTTTGTCTCCAGAGAGGCAACAGGTTGTGTTGTAATATTGCAAAATGCCACACAGAAATTAGGTAAACATGTTGTTATGTTGTGCTTAAATCTAATAAAATGTGCATTATTTCTTCTTTAAAATGATAAAACCAGACAGTCATATGTGTCGGTTTAAAAACTGAATGTTCAGATTTAAATATTTGGAAATATTAAGTCCTAAGACACGATCAGTCTTGATATCAATTCGAAAATAAGGTTTGCAAATCAGGACGATGATTAATCAGGGAGCAGGGATAATCAAAACCTTGCTGTACTAAAATAAATAAAAGAGGGTACGACCATTTGAGAAAGTCAGTGGCACCAGTTCTACCAGTGGAAAAGTCAGACTGGAGCTCTGCCACCTTCAGTCTTTGGGAAAAAGTGTGACGCACACTGAAGCCTGTTTCATTTTACCGAAATGAAAATAATCTGAGGAGCAAAACTGCCGACCTTCAGTGAGAATTCAGTGGCGAAAATTAGATTTCACACGAAAGGTTTTAAAGTAAGGAAACTATCTACGAGATTGTCACCGGCGCTTGTGCAAAAGTGTGAATCGAAAGCCAACTGAGATAATAAATTCAAATCAAGTCTGCTTAGAGCTGGTTTCGAGTCAAGTCGAGTCACTGGTATTTATACAGCACATTTAAAACAACAGACATTGAGCCAAAGTGCTTTCAAACGGGGAAATAAGATTTACCTAACAAGCTTAAATATTATGGTTAAGACCCTAAGGTATGCAAATTGATCTGAGCTATTTGAATATTACAGATAAAACCCTGCAGCGTTACATAAAACACACGGCAACCGGGTCGGCATTCATCTATTTTAGTTGTAAAATCTGCAAAATCCTTGAATCGACGGTGAACTCTGACGAAACGTCTCGGTTTTGTGGATAAATTGCTCCTCCTGTACTGCATCGAATATGAGGAATTTCTTAATTCTCAGCGAACTGACCCCAAACATGTTGCCTTGTATTTTATTACAGGCCTCCAGCTTCCATGTTGGTTCCAGTTACAACAACGAAAACAGCTAATCTTTACCTCACTGACACACCACCGCAGAAACTAATTTCCCCGCTGCCACAATATTACCACACACTGTATAATATGAGCGGGACCAGGCTGGGTCAAACAGCCGAGGCCAGGCTACTGATTTCGTTGGCAACTGCTTTGGATTTTTGTTCCAGCCGCATTCAGCTGTGGGCCACGGTTTTGACTCAATACTCCAACTCATGGAAAATCAATTGAAGAGTGCTCTCTAGTGGTTTTCAGTTGGAACAGCTGAAATATGCCTGAACCTTGACTCGTTTCAGAATCGAGTCGAACAAACTGTCAAAAGTGTTTGCTCTTCTTTTTTTTTTTTTTACATTTTCAGGCAGTGATTGGATTAGTGGCTTTCAAAATTTCCATCTATTCACTTTGAGGAGCACTTTTTAAACCTTAAATCCCACTTGTTTGGCTTATTCAAGACGCCCCGTGAAACGCTTGTCATCAATCTTCCTCTGAAAGGTAGGTGTCGTGCAGAACAGCTTAGCAGCAGGAAGCTGCATTATTGCCATGAAAAACAATCAGATACATTCGCTCGCGTCCAATATTGTGCAACCGGAGCGCTTTAGTGCTGCTGCCAGAAAGAAATAAATCAATCCGGCTCCAAAAAGCAACCTTCCATCCATCATTTTCGATAGCGCGTACCAAATTTCTGGTTATTTTAGAAGGTAAGGCTCCTTCTGCTGAGTTTGTGGCAAATCTGCTGTGACCTTTGGACACACGTGTGACCATACAGGAAACCAGACTCATCTACGCCGAGCTGCTTGTGATCACCTCGGCTATTTAACAGCACGAAACACGAGATAAATCAAGCTAAAAGCCCGTGGGGTCCTCGGAGTGCCCCTGCTTCGAGGTGTCAGGAGGTACTGATGGGATATGTGTGTGCTCAGCTTCGTGGACAGCAGTTGTATTGCGTGTTCATGGATTACCTTCCTTCCTGTCTGCCTCGTTTTGTTTCCAAGCAGCACAGGGCTGGACTTCCTGCTTTGGGAGCCGGGGCTCTTTGAAGAGGCCTACTGAGCGCGCTCCCTGGAGGGATGTCAGGATCAGCCTTGGCGAACAAACGCCTCAGAAGGCAGCGCCGGGCCAAACATTTCCTCAATCACCGAGCGCACTCGGCGGGGTTTTACGCTCCCGAATGCACGAGGACAGCAACTCCCTGAAGGAGCGGAGCACATGTCAGGACACACGGGTCACGCCGTGTAGCATGAACACTAGAACATGTGAAACAGAACACGGACAAAGGAACCTGCTCCACCCGGACGCCCACATGCAGGTAAAGAAAGGCCCAGACGTGCACATAAAGAGGAAGGAGCCTCGCTGTGATGGACTTAAACACATCACAGTTTAACCAAGGCTGAGGAGGGGTCGTGTCTGAACAGCTGTACAGTCTATGTTTAGATGTCTGTGCAGTAATGAATTATCCGTGAGTGTACACAGGCAATACTGCAAATGTATGGATACTTTTCTGCGTTTTGCTCTTGAATAAAAAGAAATAAAATTTTCATGCCTTTACTGGAGGAAAGGCTGCGATATGTTGCATATTTTCCAGTCCTCCAAAAGCGAACAGGGGTTTAAAAAAGCATGTTATCTAAAAAATAAATAAATAAATCTCATAAACCAGAGCATCTATCAAAGCCAGAAACCATAAAAACAGGAAGAGTCGACTGATTTGTGACCGTCTTCGATGTATCGTCCGTTTCTTTTGGTTCCAACGTTAAAAAATAGCAAAATCTAGGGTAAACATAATATTTTATTCAGGAATTATTACATTCAGACAGGCATAAATGCACTAAAGTATAAACATTTTTATTCTGAGGTGAATTTGGCCATAACTCTCTGAACACCAAAACCTGCTGGTGGGTTTGAAATGCATCTGATCTATAAATGAAAAATTAAACTGCAGCATTTATAAAAGCTAGAAAGTGTAAAAACAGAAAGAATTGTTGGATGTTTGACGCTAATTTGTCTAAAAGATGAACCTCATCTAAGCTTTAAAATCTGATATTTCATCAAGATCACTACATCCTACACGTAAAAACTCACCAACAGTAAACAGTTTGCATCAGGTTTTGTGAAATAAAAACACATTCCTGTGCTCCTCTGCTCAGCCGTGAAGCCATCAGTGACTTTGCTGCATCCAACAGTCACATGACAAAAACTCAGTGACTCTCAGTTGAACTGCAGGTTGTGTTTATACAGAGCGGTTATGAGACAAGGATGGAAATTATTTAAAGATGCATTTAGAGCCACTATTATTACCAATATTAGCAAAAATATGTGGGTGCTTGGAAAAAAATGTTGATTCCAGGCTTTTTCCATGTTTGTAAAATAAATATTCAAAGAAATTCATCTTGAGTTTTTTCTTTTTTTGTGTGATTTCTGGTATTCTAACTGTCCCATACTGCACAGAAGACATTTCTGAGTTCTCTCTCCTTCTAGTCCTGGTTGTTCTGTTTCCTTACAGCTGCAGGACTTCATACTGCAGTGAAGAATGAGCTCACAGTGAGGAAAAATGTGACAGGAGCAAAAAGCAAACATAAGAAGGAAGAACTGTGTCTCCAAAAAAAAGTCCCTTTTAAATAATTACCATAACCAGTCTATCGGTGAAGTTCCAGGGATGTAGTTTGCAAAATAAAGTGAATGCAAAAGGTTAAAAATTTTAATTAGACTGCTTCTTGTTTACAAATTTGATTTAAAAAAAATAATCCCAAACTTCTACCTTTTTTTTGAGCTTTCTTGAGTTTTTAGTTTGGATCCGTTGACATATGAGCTCAGTAGTTGTTTTAATTTTATGTGACTTGTGTGATTGAATATTTAAAAAATATATATATACAAGAGCAACAATTCTAAATTTATGACAACTAAGCAAACTGACACTGAAAAATAAAGTATTTTCTGAGGTCATGAATAAAATCTGATGCTCATGTTTACGCTTTAACCAGCGTTCTTGTCCCGTTTCTTATACACATCATTACAAACCAGATTTGCTGCCTCGTGGTTGAACACCTCCAACAACTGGTCAAGTTCCAGTTCACCAGTTGACCTTCTGGATAAAAAAATGTCATCACTTCGCCATTTTATCCACTTGTGACTTCCATCCATCCATCATCTGTCCACCGTTTAATCCTCATTAGGGTCATGGGGGGCTGGAGTCTATCCCAGCTGACTTAGGGTGAAGGCAGGTTCACCTGGACAGGTAACCAGTCTATCACAGGGCTACACTTAGAGACTGACAACCAAGCACACTCACATTCACACCTACGGACAATTTAGAATTAACCTCAACATGTTTCTGGACTGTGTGGGAGGAAGCCGGAGAACCCGGAGAGAACCCACGCTGCACGGGGAGAACATGGAGACTCCACGCAGAAAGATCCGGGTGTCCTCACCGGGATGTGAACCGGCGACCTTCTTGCAACAGTGCTACCAACTGCGCCACCTTGCAGCCCTCTGTGTGACTTTTGACCACCAAATCTTTGCTGAAATTCCCTCCAGATGTTGCTGATGAAGCACATTCACCAGAACTTGTCACCAAAATCGAATACTTTTGTCCTTGAATCCACGTGAATGTTTGTGCCAAATTTCAATAAATAAACTCCACGTGTTCAAGAGACAGAGCCTGAACACATTTTGACCTCAGCAGATAGAAAACGACCATTTATGTAGTCCTTTATAGCACGTTTTCTGCCTCGAACCTTCGAGGCCTCGTCTTTATGGACAAATTTGACCCGCTTGGCTCTGCATTCTCTCATTGGAAGTGCTTGGAAATTTTTGTTGGCATTGCAGGTACCAGTATTATTTTTTTATTTTTAAATAGGCCTGACGTCAACGCCAACCTCCAAAATCAGGATACCCACTCTTACTCACATTCTCTCAGATATGATGTGTATTTATGCGCCGAATTATACGTGCAATCACTGCAGTGGAAATAATAAGATCAGGCTGCCCGGCGGAGGCAGGCCAGAGCGTGCAATGGATTGGCAGTGACAGCATCCAGTGCATAATGACAACGTGTGAGCACTAAAACTTGAGGGCTTCAGTCAGAGTAATGCACGACTAATGCACGAGTCTGGCCCCGTGGAAGCCGCAGCAAGACGAGGCTGCGATCGGACGCAAAGGATCTGCGACGTGAGAAGAATTGCCCCTGACAGCCTCCATTATGATAATTGCCCGGCGTGTACATACACCAGCGAAACTCTAGCGGGGTTCAGAGCGCGGGCAAGAAGTAGAGGAGGGCATCTCTTGTGTGGTAAAGAATTATGCAGAACAGGCACCGAGAAAACAAACGTCTATATTTAGCCGGCTGACGCTTTTACGATGATGGATCCTGTAGCGGGCGAGTCAGCCCTCAATCACAAAAAAGGAAGAAGAAGAAGAGGAGGAAGAAAATAAAAAAAAAAAAAAAAAAGGATGGGGAGGAAAGAAATTCCAGATGTCAACAGTAAAAAGTTTGTCCAGCTCCGGTTTGTGGCCACTGGAGCTTTGTGTACCTGCCCCTGCTAAAGCCATTACCTCCGGCTGCTGCTGCTCCGGGGGAAAAGCTCGACAACAAAGCCAGAGAATTCTCGGAAGCCTTTCAATCAAAGCCGGGCAGCATCGTCCTGACACCGCCGCCGCCACCGCCACCGCCACCGCCTCTCCAAAGAACACGCCGTTAATTTGACAGGGTGGGAGAAGGCCGGAGGTGTTCGCTCCGATCCGGCCCGGTTGTGTAACGTTTGTTAAAAAAAGTGCAGTGTGCTTTTTGGTTTGGTTTTTTTGGCATGTGTGTACGTGAGTGGACAGTCATGGAAAGTAGATTTACTTTAATAAAAATAAATAAATAAACGAGCAAACCAAGACATTACACCCACATATCACTGAATAGTTCCTGACTTCATCTCTTAACGTGTTGCTTCTAATATTCTCAACATCTTCTGCCTTTTTTATCACATTTATCTTTTTGTTTTTGTTGTTTATTGCACTTTGGCTCAACTCCAGTTGTTTTAAAAGTGCTCTATTAATAAATTCTGATAATAATAAATGAAGTGCTGCATAAAATAACCTAAATTATTGAAGTACAGTTACAGTTTAAACAGGCGGTGATCAGGTTGGTTGAGGTGAAAAGCGTCGCTGTGGGCGCACCACATTTCAAAGTCTTGCATATTGCAAAATAATTAAAGTTTCCCGACTAACAGGCCTGTTCAGCATCGTGTGACCTCATCTGACTCGTCGTTTATTTATATGCACGAGTCCAGCCTTGACCGGGTGTAAAAAAACGCCTGAACACAGCAGTTAACGAGGAATTATTCCGTCTCAGATCAGCACATTCTTAGAACAATGTTGGAAGTTTCCCCTTTATTTTATTTTATTTTATTTTTGCCTTCCAACATTGAATCATGGTTGATTTAATTTGTCTTTTTTGACACAAACTCACTGACTTACCAGAATTAAATGACTTGGGGGGGATTTTGTAGGGGAGTGTGTCTGCACGGAAAATAAAAAATTATTTCTGAAAAAAGCTGAAAAGAAAAACCTGCGTGGAACATTTCACATACAAAGAAACGCTGGCAAAGGCATCAGAGATTGGGTTTTGCTTTGGACACCATTTACATCTGACTTTTTTACTCCTCATGTGCTCATTTAAAGGCTCAGACTAATTATTGCAAGACAGGATGCCTGTTTTTGGTCCACTGCATCCTCTCTGTTACTGAAATATTTCCACACAACTTTTTGTTTTGGCAGCCGAACCGTCCTTTCTGGTGTTTTTCTCCTCGTGTTGCTGTGCACGCGTCAACAAACTCCATGTGTTGGATATATCGTTAAAAAAAAAGTCTTCTCTTGTAGATTAGTGATGGAACATGAGAACTGTGCCAGTTTTCTCTTTGTATCAAACAGCTACAAGTTGCAGCGTGTCGTATTTCAGTTCATTTCGCCTTCATATTGTCACTACATTGCAATGCTGACATATAGAAAATGTCCTTTGGTAGTCCCACGGAGGGAAATCTGCAACGTCACAGCAGCCAAGTGACGGCAAGAAAAGCAAGAAAACATGACTACAAATTAAAGAGGGGGGGAAAATACACTATATATACAACATAAATAAGGAAAACAGAAGAACACGAGGATACGAAGGACACAAATTTCAGAATATTTACATGAACGGATTGCATATTGTGCAGCCGTCGCTAAATTAAGTATCATGAAAGTGTCAAAAATGTCGACACTTGATTATCATCACAGACACCAAACAGTATCTGAGTATTTTACATGTGAATACCTTTGTTGCGGAGTTCAAATTCATGTCTACTCTTGTCTCCGCTTGTGTGCGAACATGTGGAGGAGTTTGACGTGGTCAGATTGTGGTTTGTACAATCATCATCCTGTCCTCCAGACTCCTGTTCATGTCATTTGTCACCTCTGTGGATGGACGTGCTCCATTCCCAAGACTTCTTCTTCTTCTTCTTCCCATGGCTGCGCTTCACCCACAATCAAGCCCACCCTGCCTCCCGCCAGCCCCACATCCCCCCCCAAAGGGAGGAAAACGGTCCCCATCACTTCCACTTTGCGCTGAGCCGAGCCAGACGCCGCTCTCTGAGTGTTGTATAATGTGATGATGAAGGCTGGGTGGCTCCCTCGCGTATCTAATCCTGCCGTCGGCTCCCTCGGGGCGGCTTCTCGGGGATGTTTTGCAAACCACGAAACGGGAGACAACTGCCAAACAAGTTGGGAGGAAATGCGATGCCGTGCACAGTGCTGACGCTGCTGCCAGAGACATTACGCGTGATTATCTTGTGTTTCTGCAAATTCACCTCTGAAACGTTGCTGAACATCATACGGGCCTCCTAAAGCAAACACACTGACACGGTGGAAATGTGAGAAATTCAAATGTGAACACTGAAAACGGCGATACAACATGACATCTTGTGCCTTTGCGATGATGCTTCTTCAATAAAAACCTCTTTGTATCTTCAGCATCGTAATAAATGTGGAAACAAGCGAACGCATCTTAAATTGATGAATCGCTGCAACCTTAAAAAAACGACGGCAGTAAAATTAAACTGTTTTCACCTTTCGGAAACTGTATTTCAAGGGGTGGACGTGCGTAACAAAAGAGACATTAAACATAATGATATATTCTGTTGTCCTCTGGCCGCGAAGGGTTTTATCGTTTCAGCTAAACTCACGGATGGTCACTCCCTTTTCTGCTGCAGTTATTTAGGAGGCGAACGCAGTCGAAGCCACTCGGGAATTTCAGCACCTGCGTGTTTGTTTCTTCGCACATGAGCCAAAAATTTTTTTACTTACAACCGCGCATTTCCCCTCCATACATCCCCCTCTTGGACTTCTTTATCAGCATTTCAGCCCAAGTCGTGCAGGTTGTGTTTGCTTTCACACATACAGCAACTGTGTTCATGCAACTTTTGGGTAAATAAGCAACCGGTTTCTGCAACGTTTGCAATCAAACTAACATCAACACCTGAGCCTCACTTGTTGTTCCAATTCATTGGTGATCTATCACAGAAACACGGTTGTTTTTGGACATTTTTTGCAAGACGATAAAAGCGATAATTCAATGTTTTATGTACTTTATAGTGACTGTTCTGGTGAATGAGATGACTGGAGTCACAAGCCGTGTTGTTAGATGACGAACAAACCACTGCACCATGAGTAAATGCCAAATTGGCGATGTATAAACGTGATTGGAGAGATATAATTTAAAAACCTTCTGCAAAGTGACCTGCAGAGAATAAATACTGTCTCAAGATCATTGTCTTTATTGTGCTGCTTAAATGGCAGTGTGGCATTAGTGAAAATACACTTTTAAAAAAAGAAAAGGACAGTAAATATACAATGAACAGCTGTGTTGTTTATGTAAGAGAGTCTGAATTTTTGTTTGTTTTACACCTGAGGCTCCAAATGTGAACGTGAATAAACTTTTGCGCATGGAAATTTGTTGAATAATTTGAAATCTATTTCGCATTTTCTGTCTGCTTTCAGATTTTTTAAAATATTACTGCACTCAAATGGTCAACGTTGTGCTAGAACAATGATATTAAACACTTGCTTTTGACTTTTAGTGGTGAATTTAAACACATATTTATCCATGAAGTCCAGCAGCTCCAATAGGAAAACAATTCCTCAGACTCCTTCAGTGTTTTCGAGGCTCCAAATGGGCCTCTGGAATGTGATTATGCACAGTTTTGCAGAAACCAATGTGCTTTCCTGTTACTTCTGACCATCCTTTGGATGAAAAACCTCTATCATACTTGAGAAAACGGAACCTCATTTGACATAAGTGCGAAAAAAAGGAGCCATTCGATATTTTTACTGTCAGTTCTTATCGTTCTACTAAAACGTCTCTCCTCGGCGCCAAAAATTCCCAAAACCCCCGGCTTCAGTGTCATCCGGGGGAACAAAACGATGCCGTTTGGCCGGTAGGTGTTTCTAATGGATGATTCTGCAGCCAAGAAAAGACAGAGTCAATCTGTGAGTGTATAAATTAAATGTGCATGAGGCCTGCTTGGACCTGACGACAGCTCAAGGACCAGCGGACGAGAACGCTGTTGAGTCTGAAGATTTTATCCAACACCGCCCTCTAGTGGACGGACAAGGAGCTCCAGAGAGACTGAGAGAAAACACAGGATGGTATTTAGTGGAATACCACAGTTTATCCTGAGTGCCACTGATCCTATGTGGCGTGTTTTACTGAACAAATCACAGTATTTCTTGCAGGATGTTTTTCAGGTGGAGCTTTCGTAAACAATTTACACCCAAAGAACTCTTTTACACAATATCAGAAGCACATTTTTTAAGCTCCATGCTCCCCAATAATAGTTTAATTTCAGCAGTTTAACTAAAAACTTGAAGTCACAACTGAAAATATCGCCTACTTTGTGTCAGATATGCAGCTCAAAGTGGATATAATCAATGAGAGTCAGCTCATCACTGCAACTATATTGATTCAGGGCTCAACAGCACCAACACTTCAACTAAAACTACAGATAATATGACAATACAACAATGATAACGACACTGTTTTCATGTCATTGCAGCATCTGTGGAATCACAGTGTGCAGTGAAAGTTTCCTTCTCATGTTCAGTAGATTTATCTGTTTGACCTGTTGGGCTGCTGGTCATAAGAAGCTCCTCTGATTCAGTAACTAAATATTACTGCTTCTTAGGGGGAGAAAAGAAAAAACAGTTTGTGAACTAAACTCACATGACAATTTTAAATATAACGACGCAACGACAAAACAGTCGAGATTCACAAAAAAGAAAGACACGAAACCACAAATTGGTCTAAAAGAGAAGTGTTTATTAACTATTGTACTACTAGAACACACAGTCCAGTCCCACTATTTATAGTTCATGTGTATTCTAGTAGTGGAATCCTGAATAAACATTTCTTCTCTTTAAGACCAATTTGTGGTTTCGTATCTTTCTTTGTGTGGGAACTGAGGTCAATTTAATCATAACTAATGACTTTCAGATAACAGACTGGTCAACGTAGTTTCAACTGAAGTCTCTTTGAGATTTCATTTAAAATAATTCAAGTAAACTGAGGTGGTGCCTCGGGCTGGGCCATATCATACCGAGCACGGTAATACTGGTGTAACATTAGGGGATGATATGAAATTTTAAAAAACACACGATAAAATTTGAGTGAAACATGCAGCGCCGTTGTTTTCATCCGTTCTAATGCACATGGAGCCAGAAGCATGGCGGCGACCGAGGAGGAGGGCGAACGCAGCGCATCGACCGACACAGTACGGCTGGACCCGGATATCTGAACATTCAGTTGTTCTGGTGGGGTCCGGATAGCAATTTTGAGATCTGAATATTGCCCCGCCGCTATACACCCCCCAACTCTAGCAACTCTACTTTAGTTCTGTGGATACTCTGCATTGTTATGCTCAGGGTTTGTCAGCCCGTTTCCATTTGAAAAGCCTTTTGATTAAACAAATGGTCAGCAAGCAATTTACACCTTATGCACTATTGATTTTGGTACAATATAGTTTTAATGCACATCAAAAACAGCTGCTTGCTAAACGGAAAAGAAATTGTTCTTTTTTTTCCATTTGCACCAATAAAATTGTTCAGTTTTGAAGTATTTTGTCTCGCGTCAATTATATCGTTATCGCGAATGTACTCATTGATATCGTGATAAACATTTTTGGCCACATCACCCTGCCCTCATGGTGGCCCTAAATTAACGAGTGCGACTGAACTACAAACCACAGCTCCACTACATGCTACACTAACCTTAATTCAACACCAACACAGTGACGGGGTTTTGAGGGTTTTTTCTACATAAAAGTGGAATTTTTTGAACCAGTTCTGTTAAACGAGGTTTAATATTTTCACACATAATATGCATGTTGGTCATCAACTGGTAATTAATAAGAGGAAAAAGCAAAGACTTCTGTCAAATGAGGTAAAACAGACTCCTTGTCTTTACTCTATGTGGACTATTCATGCTATAAAAACTAAAGGCAGATGAAACATCGACTAAAACTTACATAAATCAAATCAAATGTTGTCCAACAGATTAAATCGATACCAGACGCCAAAACTAACACTGTTGAGCAAACCTTCTAGAGACATTCAAAATATTTAAACAACATTGAATTGATTTAGTTTAAAGCAGAAATAATAAACAAAAAAACTTGTTCCCTTTTTCAAATTCAACTGCATTAAATCACTCTGCTTGTAAATGTGTCCTCATGTTCCTCTTTTAAGTAAAAACACGTTAATACGTTTTCAGTGCACCGTTTATTCTGCCCTAAATGCGTCAACTTAGGAGCAAATGAGTTCCTTGGGAAAAAAAAAAAGAAGTGAGCATGAAGCGCTGTTATTTGGTTCACTCTTATCACTCCTAATAATTTCTGGCCAAATCAAGCAGCTGCTTTCAGTAAAAAAAAAAACAAAAAAAACTTTAGAAACTCACTTTATGCAACTTTCTCAGCACCTCAGAGACCCCAATAATGAACTCTGAGGAGTTTATAAGGTTTAAAAAGAGAATTAAAACAGCGTGAGCGTTGGATTTACGCTGATAAAACTCGTTTCTGTCGCCCCCAAGTGGACAAAGAACTTTGCTATTGCAGGTTTAAAAAGGTGCTTATTTACATTGACGAGCCAACGTCTTCCATCATTTTAGGTTTTACCGAGAAAGAGAGAGACAGAATGTACGCTAAAACCTAAAATGATGGAAGACGTTCTGAAGACAGCAGATATTTGATGGTCACATAATCTTTTCCTGTGTCCAAGGCTACGTATACCGGGTATTGACATTGAATATTAGATTAACTCCAGCAAGCTCGTCCCACTAAAGCGAGGAATTACAATAACACTGCAAACGCTAGGTGTTTTTGTTTAATGTTGTTGTCAGAATCCGTAAAATTAATCGACAATCCCGTCCAAGAACAGAAAATAAAAATGCAGCCCCGCTGGGTCAGAATGGCTTCAACATGTTTAGTGAATTAAATTTAATGGCCATTGTTGAGAAAAGTTTGGAATCAGATAAATTTAGATTGAATCACCTTGTAACATTGCGGCGGATTCGGTAATAGTTGACCCTTTGGCGCGAAAACCTGAACTTCTTTTCAGTGAACTTTTCATTTTAATGAAACAAAAAAAAAAAAAAGTTTGTAAAAGTTTGTGGGACGCCGGGGACCCTCGGCTCCGTCCAGCGCTTTGAGCTGCTCTTGCCAGGTGATTTTACAAGCCTCCGCGAAGACAGATCTGACAGGACGGAGCCGGGAAGAGAGAGCACGGGAGGCTGGAGGAGAGAGAGAGATGACAGAGCGCCGCAACATGTGCCAGAGAGAATAGGAGTTCTTCTGGAGGCCAGAGCTGCGTGTTGCTAAAGCCGAGCCAGAATAAAGGCTTCGCCGTGACCTCTTGTTCCCAGCAGGCAGCCAGAGTGATGGCTGGACGTCAAAAGGAGAAAGAATGACTAGTTAAATCTCCTTCTGCTCTCCCATCTCCGAGCTCGGTGCGGGTCAGGTGCACAGCGGAGGCCTGGGCTATGCAGATTCATAGGCTGAGTGCGGATTGTGCAGAGTCCTCTTGATCTGCCAAAGTCCTGTTGACGTGCTCGTCCGTGCCAACAGAAACATTTAAGGCTCTCTTTACCAACCCTAAGAACACTGGACCCCGAACATTTTTCCAAACAAGCAAAGCAAAAAAAAAAAAAAAAAAAGAGGAAAAGCAACCGACGAGTCTTTCCGGCCAAACGAAACAGGCTCCGTTGCCGACGTCCAACCCCTCCTCCGGCAGCTGGATGCCGAAGCCTTCCCTCTGATTGTGATTGAAACTGGCAGACGCAGTCACGCATCAATATTTGACAAACTTGAATGGGGTCTCGAAGCTTCCTGGGAGGAAAAGCGATACCTTCTTACAGTAAGCACTAGAAATGATAGATTAATCAGAGTGAACGAATTCCAGCACAATCCACATCCAGGCGATCATTTCTTCCGACAGCTCAGAAGTTTTTCGCTGAGCGTTTCCAGAAGACAAAGGCTGTTTGTCATATTCTGTTTAACCTTTGTCTTGTAGGAGCAGAAACACATAATATTTTACGGGTAGAAGCATTTGAAACTGTAGAACAACCCTCAAACCACTGAAGCGTCTATTAGGGAGGTCAGTTTTGTGCAACACCAGCAAAACCGATTTGGACAAACAAAAGTCTCACATTAATGGGAACTTGTTAGGAACCGTAACAAACTGTAAAAGCAAAAGACAATACAATGAACAGATTAGCCAGCAGCCGCCTGTGTTACACTCCTTTCTACCAGTTCCATCAAAAAAATCCATATCTAGCTCCACTTTTTTTTTTCTTCTTCTATTTCGTCATTGCATGCTAGTTGATAGCTTTGTTTGTTTGTGAACTAAAAGTTGTGAATTCATAAAGAACCAAAGGACTGTTCGTCCAACCTACAACTTATGAACTAATTTAGCATATGATCTGATGTGCAGAGGACATGAACAGATGACGTCTCTAAAGTTTCTTCTTAGACCTGAATTTGGCAAAATGGCGACTGGTTGTGACGCATCTACGTCGACGCTCATCGGATTATGCACCTTGGAGGTATGGGTGCAACGGAAAACTCATCTTATTCCGGCTTTTGGATCACAGATCTGACCATTTCTGCAACAAAAAAGTCCCTGTAAACTGCTTTTCACCCTCCCTGTTCGTGTAAACATACAGCTGCTTTGTAGCTTCATCACTGCAACTCGGCATCAAGATTTAGGGAATTATTTCTCGCCTAAGTAGAGGCATGTTTTCAGTGCCGTTTGACTTTCTGTTCATGTGTAAGCAGGAATACACAAAAACTTCCAGGAGGCTAGGATTTCTGGAGACTTTAGAGCTGCTTTTCTTCTCAAGTTCACACCGCTGCTTATATTGAACACAGAAAAACACGCGGCCGCCATTTACAGATTAGACTGCAGCATCTTGATAACTTGTCAGGCACAGTGGGCGGACACAGCACAGGATGTCTGGAGGTGTTAGAACTTGGACCTCGTCAATGTAAAGCTTGTACCAATGTGAGCATCTCCAAAGTCCAGCAGCGACTGCTTTAACTACAACTCTCTAAATAATGAAATCTAAAGGTTTGGATGATTGAAAGTCTCCTTAAACAGGTTTTATTCACACTAAGCGTTTTTCTGGCAGACGGCACCAACATTCGTAAAGGATCCCATTGATTTCTATGTGAACTTGGGTGAACAACAACATGTACATCATGCCTGTCTTTGCGGACACGCTTTTGGAAAGCAGACATTGGCCTTAAAACTGAATTTCAGTCAAACATCTGGGGGTCTCTGGGAATTTGTCGTCTGTGATCTTAATCCTGTGCCATGTCTAAAGTAAACATGTCACCACAAATTTCCTACCATATTTTGCCAAAAACAGAGGTCCTGTGATCGTACAAGCCCCACATCTGGGACATCTTTGTATTTTCTTCTGCCTCTTTCCCTGCTTGGAAATTATTGAAGTTGCAGTGGCAATTATAAATGAAACTTCGATGGCAATTAACAGAGGCTCGTGTTGCTAAACAGCATGCAGACCCATTCACAAATTTTCAAGGATGATTAGATGGATGATGTGAGGGAAGGCAGCCTGCTAACATCACATCTGGAGATAATGTCAATAAATCTGAGTAAAACCCACATTTTGCTAATCCAATGTGACTGAGCAACACAACACAGCAATTTCTAAACCACATGAGGTCCTTAGGTATACTCATCTGGAGCAAACAGGCCTTAAGATATTAAAGAAGGTAAACTTGGAACAAATCCGCGGTTCACGTGCTGCCAAACTGTGGGTGTGGAATCGCAGAACAACTACAGCCCGTTACACCACTTCTTGGAGGAGTCGGACAGCAAGGCTGATCAAGACAAACACAGGATAAACCCACATCCTAAATGAAGCGGTGAAGTTAAAATAAAGAATAAAATCTGGGCAAAAAACAGGATCCACACAGGAAGTGAGTTAGGCAACCAACCCTAATCCGGTGATTTCAACTCAATCTGTGGGGAGAATGGATTGTGGACGATGATTCTGCCCAGAAAGATCATCATGTGATCTCCTGGCCAGGTCGCCCTCCTGAGTCATCACTCGTCCCACTGATTCAGGTTCAAAGGCAGTGAATCACGTCCCTGTAGCTCTAAACGTCTGACGTGAACCACCTTGTAGGGGAAACCACTCCCGAACCGACTTTCAGGCAATTTGCTCTTGAGAAAAATGTCCAACCAGTAATTGAGGACACAAATCTTTCCTCACGGAGCCCAAACCAGACAAGATAAGCTACCTTGTAATGAAGCCCACCGCACTCCCAGAACATGAAGTCATAGTGTAAAGCGCTCGCACAGCTTCGCCAACACAGCTGAGGGATTAAAGAGTGGTTTGTGGTGCGCAGATATCATTTATCGCCTATCATTATCATTCCATCTGTTGACGGTTACACTTTTATTAACCACACCCACATCTGTTTGCCAGGTGTTGGCGCACTTTAAGCTATTATTAGTACAGCGAACCCTTCGGGACCTGTTCGTGAAAATAAAAAAGTGATGTTGAGCTGCCTTTTCTCTTAAGTCGCGATGAAGCTTTATTGTGCTGCCAGTCACCTTTGACCGGTAAACTTAGAAACCTGTCAAGTATTGCGCAAAAAGCAAAGTTCCCAGGATTTACAATGTGATTTCTTAATGGCATGGCTTTAATCAAAGTGTGAACTTGTTGCGCCTCAGTCAGCTTTGCCTATTTATTGTACTTTTTTCTCCATGAAACAACTCCAGAAGATAAACAGTATGTGGATTTCTGTTTTATGTCACATCGAGTTCCAAATCGTGGACTTTGTCTTTTTGTTTTCTGTCCGTCCTGCAGCTGTCCTCGTAAAGCACCGCTGGTTGCGACACACCGCTTTTACTGCGCCTCAATCTTTGAACCATCTTGCTCGTATATCCCTTGTAGTTTGTAGTGCGAAATGACCCGTCATCTGTCTCGGCGCTTGTTTACAGTCGCGCAAAACACCGTGACGTACGTGCCGCATGTTCCGCTGAGCAAAGGATTGTGGGTCGGGACAGCCAGTGGAGCATGTTGTAAAATGCGACAATATGCAGGCGGGTGTCGAGATGTGTTATTTAACATGCAATGAACTGGGACATTCTAAACGTTTTTGTGGCGTGTCAAATAGTGCGGTCGTATGGATGTTTGGAGCACGCCATCAGTTTGGTATGGAGTCAAATAAAGACCCTAAAATCAGTAGCATTTCTGGGTACATATTTCTTGTCTTTCCTTCTTTCTTTTTTTCCCCCACAAAAATGAAAAAGCAGCATGCGTGTTTTTGAGTTAAAGGACAATAATCAGATAGTGTGACGAGTGTAAAAAAAAAAACATAATAAAATGCAGCTTTCTTCAGATTACATGATTCAACAGAAGACGAGGAAGAACAGGATGTTGGCACGCTGGATGCTGCCCGTCAGTTAGCGTCACATGGATGTCTAAAATATCACTACTCGTCGTGTGAAGAATCACTTCAGACAGCTCTGGTGTCTGACAACACTCCCCAAAATGTTCACCGAAGCCTTCAGGAACAACATTGCGCAAGCAACGTCGACAACCTCACTAGCTCCAGGTGTAACAGAGGTGTGGCACTACGCGATGCACACAAAGAGAGCATGCTTGGTTGTTTTAAAATGTCCATTCTGTTGATAGATTTTATAAAATATTGCATTTTGTTGTTATATTTTTGTTCAGCATATATACACACACATGTATGTGGATCAGTATTAGTATTGCTAAAATCCCTCTTTAGTCATTTTTTTGCTTCCTAATAAACTTTTGCTTAGTCTACAATGTGCAGAAGTTTCACCTCTCTCTTAACACAACCTCCGTGAATCGCTGCAGCTCGAGCACACCAGCTCAATTCAGCCACATGTTCCAACTGGAAATCAATTCTGAAGAAGACTAGTGATACAGAGGAGCTCAACCCTGCAAGTTGACAGAATCGATTGCTTAGATTTGTTGCGTACGAAACCTTGAAAGTCTGAATTTTTGAGGCGTTCGTCGCTACGCTGCAGTTTCAAGCTGGAAATACTCAGCAGTGATCTCTTATAACATATAAAAACACCATAATCAGCTTGTTAACTCTCACAAGAGGTGGCTCTTTATCATTTTTTATTAAGTATATTCTACATCTTGTGTTCTAAGGCATCTTGAAGTAAAACTGCACACCAAAAAAGTAGTGTTGACCTGATTTACGATGTATTTATGAAAATATTTCCAGTGATTTTTGACTAATAAGCAAGAAACCATCTAACTATAGCCCCGCTCCTGACCTTGACATGATCTTTCCGACACCAGGCCTTTTCCGTTGTTGCCGTTGGGAGCAGCCACATTCAACAACACAGCGGCCACCAGACCACAGTCTCACGATGCTCGGAGATGGACCCCTGTGTTTGTATTTGCTCGTCTCTCCCCATGTGAGGTTGACCCAGATTACGCCACCCATGCGTTGCCTTCACTCCCACATCTGTCTCCAATTGACGGCAAACCAACCGAGACCATGACCACTCATTATTCAGAGACAACGAGTTCGTGCTTCACACCAGCGTGGTTACGTCATATTTGTTTATGCTGTCTGACAACGAGCACCCTGCCGACTGAAAAGGCCACGTTGTGAAACAGCTATTGAGGTTTGTGTCCCGAAAATGGGCTCCCTCGTGAGTTAGCTTGTCCGGAGCTACAAAGACTAATGGTAAGTGTGATTTTGTTGGACTGCTGTCATTTGTTTTGGAGTTTGTTGTGCTGAGAGGCAACAGCATCTCTGGAGTGAAGGTATAGCTTCTGTCCACAAGTGGGAGCTGTGTGACTGCAGAGCTCGCCTCATGTTCTAACCTGAACCACCTCCACTCCTACCTATGGGCTCTGCTAAAATACAGCTAATCAATCATGTAGCTCCACAAATGTCACATTTAACTAAGTGTATTTACAGAATCCAGCCATGTTAAATACACTGAATTAATATCTTTTAGTATTTGGGAAACAAACCGGCTCCACAGGTGCCCCTTGGACTTCTGTACAAATATAAATCCACTGAACTTCATAGAGGGCTTCAGCGGGCCAGTGGCTTTTTTCACATCAGCACACAGATGGATTGTTGTAGCTTTTGGACCAGGAGCAGCTCGAATTGATCTAGTTAAAGGGCTGTGATGTGGCCTGGTCAAGCTCTTACAGGACGGTCTCCAGAGCGGACTTGGACGTGGTGTGTTTGGATATCTTTCACACAAGGCACAGTCTGTTTCAACACTTGTGAACCTCTGCGCACGTCGCTGGAGGACAATTTAACATCCGACTCAATAAACAGGAGTCGCTGGTGTGTTTGCACGTGCGCGCACAAGTGCGTACGCAACTGAGGAGTGGGAAGTGTGCGTTTTGCGAGGGTGACAGCTCCGAGCGCCTGTGTGTCAGATGTGGGACGGTGCACAGTTCAAGTCCTAAAGCACATCTTGTTTAGTTAAGCATCAGTGTTTCTGCAGCGCCGTCTCGGCCTTCCCCTCCCCGCTGCTCATCACTCAGCCGAGGCTAACTGGGGAGAAATAAAAACCGACTCAAACACCAACGCCCACACACAAGTCACACTGTGCGTACGGTTTTGTACACAAACACACAGGAGGTTAATGCGTGTGCAAACAAAACAGGATGTGCTCGCGTCAGTCGATCACAGATGACAGCTCCCCACCTCCCACCCCCGCGGCTGAATCGCCGCTCTCTACGCCATTGAATGTGAATGGGCCTGGCAGTCAGGGTCGCTAAACAATCCTCAACGAAGCGTGTCCACTGTTTGCCCTGAATTTGACAAATTTCGCTGACATTCCACGTTGATATGATTGACTGAAACAAAACAATCGCAGCGCTGAACTTTACTTTTCCCGAGCCTCGGCTTGCATATGCATTATTGTGATGTCCACAACAGATTTATCTACGACTCCGATAAACAGAAACGGTTGGAAGTTGAGTAAATGGTGGCAAATACAGTGCACACATTCATGCAGTTCGGTAGGTGAGCCGAGCTTTGCCCTTGTTCTACCTACTTTCCATTACTTGCCTGCAAAGTAAACACAACACACCATAGGAATGTTATCCCAAACCTACTAATTTGCCTTGATTACATTAATATTTTTTCGGTTGAAATTGCCCTTTTCCCTTTCCTACTGCCGTTGTTTATTTTCTTTCTTCCCCTCCCGCTGTGCTCCTCCTTCGGTGTATTGCTTTCACTATTAGTACACAATTAAGGGTGATTAGCTGTCAGACGGATGGCCTGCGTTTCCTGTGGGTGCTTATATTGTTGTCTGTTTATGTAATCACGCAAAGAAAGAAAGTAGTCATATATGAAGGGGGCATACAGGATCCACTGATGAGGCTGAGGAGTAGAAAAAACAAGGAGTGAAGGGAGCAATTTCTTTGTTGTTTTAAATAAGGCTGTTCTACAATTACTGTGTGATTTGCAGTCGGAATGGTTGATGAACTACAGCAGGAGAGAGACACTGAGTCAATGGATCGTTCTGTGGTTTTACTTGAAAGACAAAACTCCTCCTGTAATGACAACACATTTGGCTGCATGAGTTTCCTTTGCCATTCTTGTCATGGCTTGGTGTGCTGAATACTACACAACCAGCAGAGACCGGTGGTCAAAAAACACCCATAATCCAGCTCTAACCAAGCAACACACTCCTGGTTCCTTTATTTTATATGCATCAAGGTGAGCTCATTCCTTTATCCTGATTAATTTTCATTTATGTGCGTGAATGTATCTGTGTGTTTTTCAACATTGCGTTAACGTGGAAGTTATTATGTGTGTAGTCTTGCAAAGCCAGACCATTTCTTTACACCAATCACACCATCATGTCTTAAATGGAACCGAGCCCAGGATGTAGAAATGCAGCCCCTGCAAAAAAAGTAATCAGGGGAATTATTTTGGTTGGTTGTTTTTGGCCTGATCAATCAATAGTGGATCAATTAAAAACATACTATGAAGCATGCAGATATCAATAAATCTCCTGATTGCGGCCACAAGGCGTACAGCACTGCTAAACCCAGGATGTAGTGACAGTGCCCCTGCAGAAAAAGTAATGGGGGTAATTGTTTTGGTTGGTCGTTTGTGGCCTTATCAATCAATAGTCCATTCATCCATCCATGATCTATACACCGCTTAATCCTCACTAGGGTC
>NW_007579679.1:0-32407 GCF_000690725.1 Stegastes partitus | reverse complement strand
TGCAAATTTTCAATAATTTCTTTAACTGCTCATTGGCAGCCTTATCAATCAATTATTCTATTACATTATATTACCCTGTTGACGTCCTTAAATGTTCTGATGGCAGTCACGTGATGCACACTGCTACATCACATTAGTAGCTCGTCAGGCACAATCAGTTGACCGGCTTTTAGCGCACAGCTGTTCGTCAAAAACTTTAGCGCTCAGGCTGGTCGATAGTTAGCGTCACAGGAGGTTTTCTCATTGTAGCACTTTACCAGCTAACGTCCCACAATGCTCTCTGCTCACCAACATGGAACTGACGGAAGCCCAAGTGACCGTTTCAGCACATTTTTCAGAACTACTGCTCAGCCCTAAAACGCAGCAGCATTGAGCATCTATGTATTATGAAGAGTCAATCAAGGTCATTTACAACTTGTTTTGTTCATACGTGGATTTGGGGGATTTAAGGCCGCTCATTTCATGCGGAAACTCTTAAGTTGTTTGTTATTATTGTTTGCACGTAGACTAGAGTCCCCTTTATCAAAAATTAATTTGTGCCTATGATGTGTTTGTTTGCTTTTGCAGCGTTTGGACCTTCTGATCCCTCCTTGTTCATCCTCACATCACCCGTTACTCATAGATGGAGACGGAGATACGATGGAATAAGAAAACAGCAGCTGGAAGCACATCACATTCACCCATCTACTTTGTAGTTCTGTTGCCTCGTCCGCGGTGCAAACCAGGCCAGCGATAGGGAGCCGGCTGGTCCATCGAATTCACAATGGAAATAAAATGATTCACACTGGGAATTTTTATAGTTTGTTTAGATTGTAAATGTTCAGAAATGTCTGCTGGCTGTTACTCAGTTTCTGAATATAAATAACGTCAGAAAGGATGAGTTACGGGCCTTTTAATGTTTATTCATTTTATCTGCTGAATATTATTGTTTGTTTGCTTTGCCTAAGTGGCCCCTGGGCAAAGCGAGCAAGAGTATCGCTGCCATGGACTCTCTGCTGGCCAGATCAGTGTGGATTAGCTCAGCTCCATCGCAAGTAATGGAAGAGTAACAAAGCCCACATGGACCCGCAGAAAAAAGCAGCACAAAGTGTCTGAACATGGTAACAGCCCCCGCTGGCTGTAAAGAAATTATGGCTCAATCATGTTTCAGATGTTAGCTTGACATGCGTCATGATTTTGCAAGGCTATGAATCCCTTTATTGCTATTTGTGCGCAATGAAAAGCCTCCGCTGGCTCGTGGAAGATATTAACAGGTGTTTGTCTGTTTTGTGAATCTGTTGCAGCTGCGTCATGTCAAAAGAACACTTCTTTACATTTCGACTCAGATCGTAACACCGCTGCTTTTTTTTTTTTTTTTTTAAGGACTGCCTGGAAACATATGGTGCTCACAGCCTTGACCGATACCTTATATGCTCAAGAAATCCTAATTTTCCCAGTGATTATTTATACAGATTCAGGATCAAGAGCGTTGCTTTTGGTGAAACCAGACAGTCCATAACTCAACAGGCCTGAGAATCAACTTTTACTATGTTTTTTAACTTCTTATCATAATCCCAGTGAAATCCGCTCTGATTTATTGTGTTTTGAATCGTGCTTTGCTTTCAGCTATTTCACTGCTTGAGCTGTTTCAAAGCGTTCCTCACTTATATCACCATCGCACGGCCTTTTACTGATGCCTTGGCCGCGACGCGAGGCTGGAGTTCGAGACGACGTAAACACCAACAGACGCAAAAAAACATAAAATCGCAGATGAATAAAGAAGCGACACTGGTCCCGGGCCAGAGAGTAAACAGAATAACAACAACTCCTGCTTGTTTGTGTGCTGCTGAAGAGCAACAGTGTTCTTTTCCATAGGGTTTGGAGGCATTCTTTGATGAAGGAGCTGACATTCAAGGCAGAGACACAGGAAAAAAAAAAAAAGAAGAAAGGCGAGAGGGAGAGCAGAATAGAAGAGCGAGAGATTAAGTTTGTGGTTATTCTGGCAGCGAGCGGCGGCAGGATGCCAACAGAAACTCTGCTCTGTTTTTGTGACACAGATATACAAAGCTCTGCACAACCTAAACGCACACACATGCAAACGTAAAGAAACCGACCCTCAGACTGCATTCATACGCACCAGATGCACGCGTTTTGCTCTGTAATTGGATAACAGGGCGTGTGTTTGTTCACAGAAATGTTTTATTAAATATTACTCAACCCAGTACAAACAATTTAATACACGAGCCTAAATATTTGGAAAAATCAATATGGCACGTTTTCAAAACTAACAGCGTTGCACAATAGGTGAAGCGGTTTCGCCAGGCCGAGTGACATTATGTTAAAAAGCGATTAATATCAAAAAATTATGTCTCAACAGTTGAGGAGATGTTTAAAACAAACTCTGAGATTAAAATCAGATTTGACCGGAGGATGGATTTTTCTATTGAAACACCCGTAAACAGCCTTTCCTGATTACATCTGTATTTGTACAGCAAAAAGAACTGCAGAGAAAGATAGGGTTTCACTGAAAGGTGCATTTCTGGCTCAGCGCAGCGTTAATATGGGAGAGTTTTCATGATTTCACCACAGTGCACTATGTTTTGCAACAAGCAATTTAAAAATGCATTTGAAAATACACACGAAAGCAAACTCCTCTGTTCCCTCCTGTCAAACTGAGCACCGTCAAATGAATCTATAATCCAGATTGTCTAAAAGGTGCCTGAGGACAAGAACTATCCTCAATCGCTGCAACAACTAAACCAAGTCCCGAAGGCCACAGCGGACACCATCTGCACCGGGGTTAGCCACTACAAAAGCCTCGTCCTGAGAAGACCGATGCTTTCTTCAGCAGCCAGGATCACCTCCTTTGGCACGCTACTAACCGCTGGGAACACTGGGAGGCGAAAGTCAACCTGGGTAGGCAACTCAATTTCCCCGAAACTGCTGTTACAACAACGCTAAGACCAGACTTTGGTGCTGATCTCAGAAGCAGATCATTCTCTTAAGAGGTCACATTTCCCCTGGGAGGGATGGATGGAGGCCGCCAATGAAAGAAACAGGACAACAGAGCTGGTGGAAGAATGCTAAAGCTAGCAAGGTGCAAGACAGTTTGTAGGCCAGTAACTCTAGAGGGGCATCAAAGTGGCCACTGAAGCAGCTTCAAGGTGGTTGTGGCAATTTAATGGATTCAGCACCAGAAATACTTTGATTTAAACTGATTTGTAATATTTTATAAAAGCTAATCTTTGAGGCTACGTAGCCACCTGCCACTAGCAGCAGCTGCTCCTCTCGCCACACTGATGCCGGGTTGTTGTAAAGCAGCAGAGGCGAAAGTAGGACAGACGACATCTGGTAAAACCAGAGCAGTTTGGCAGCATTTGGAAATTAACCACTCAAACAAAGCAATGAGTCACCACATTGAGCACAGGCACGTGGACCCGCGAGGTATTTATTTTCAAATATTATAGCCCAACTTGTATTTAGCAGGGGTGCAACAGACCGCTGAAGTCACGGTTCACATCACATTCGGGCTCTCAGTCACAGATCGGATCGTTTTTCATGTCAGCAAAAGACAAAAACCTGGGTTGAGTCTTGTCACTACAACTTAGAGATTTATTAAATTATTCCACGCTGAGGCGCGTTCGTCTGTTTGTTTGTAAGCAAGATTATGCTAATTGAATTTTGTGAACCACTGTGGCGAGGCGGAGCGTGGCTAAATTAAGTTTGGTGCTTTCTTTAAAATTGCCAGATAGGGCTCTGCAAGTGGGCGTATAGTTTAAAAAGTAAAAGTGAATCTGCAGTGCACAATATGATGGATGAACTTTGCGTTTAATCTAGAGTTCAGGTGAATGCTGAGCCATGTGTGGAGGCCTGTATGGATCAACTCAGGTCAATTACACCACTATCGTTTAGTAAGTCGTTATGTTTTGTTGGATAATGTGCAGCGTTTACTAGCATGTCACAAAGGGGAACGTGTTTCAGCAATATTCTTTCCAACAGTGTGTGATTTGTGCTCAATTCTGACTCTTTTCTGAGTGTTTTCTTACTTTTTCAAGAGTCGACTAATCTGAATCTAATTACACTTGGTGGGAACATCCTTATTTGTACACAGCTCCCCCCAAAAACTGCTGCGTAAAGGTGCTTTTTATCTGACGTCACGCCAGCCGCCTGAATCAGACCTGCTATTTAGGGAATCTGTTAATCCAGCCTGATAGCTGGGTGAATGAAGAGATGCCAGAGGCCGGACTGGGGTCTATTTATGTTGTGTGCGTGTGCTGTACGTGTGGAGCTGCATTCACACAAGCCTCCGGGGGATTTTGCCCGTTCGGCTAAATCGTGGCGCTCTTATCGCTCCCGTTTCGTTATCTCCAACGTGGTAATTGCCGACTTCCAATCGCGCTTGTTATCCTCTGATGGGGAGAGCTTTTCCTTCTGCAGCGAGCGAGTTCACCCTGCTTTCCTTTTTGAACTCGGAAAGGCCACACCTCCACACTGACACACGAGGAAAAAAAAAAACAAACCCAGAGGAATACACAAACACGCTTCGACAGAGACAGACACGCACCCCCGTGCCCTTTGTTCATGCCAAGACCGAACGGGAAATCATCCACTCCTATTCAGCTCGTTACAGGACGTAGTCTGTCCCGGGGGGGAACTGCAGAGAGCTCGACATATTCTGTGAGAGGTTTGCTACATTAAGCAGATAAAAATGATCATAAAGGTGATGTAATCTGGAATAGCTGAACATTTCAGCTTCATCTTTGGGTAAAGCCAAACAGAGATGCAGATAAAACAGCAGGAATGTGTTCTGAGAGACATGTTTGACGCTGTAAATCAAAGCTGCAGACAGTTTTGTAACTACAATACAAGAATATATTTACAGTCGTAAACATACGCTTGTAAAAGACCACGTATATCATGGCAGGCATGAGTTTCCAAGGACTCCTATAACTCTGAATTTTCTGTAATGGAATCATTGGAACACATGCGGCGTTGTGACAAAAACCCAATCATGCATTTTGGTTCTTTTATAGATTTATTCTGGAAATGTGAGAGAATGTGCTGGGTCAAAAATATACGTACAGCAACTTGAGCTATCAGTTTTGGTAGAAAACTGTGATAATCAAATTTTCTCATGAGTGATTACAATCGACTACAGCTGGTGACCTCCTCTGAGGTAATTTAAATAGGGCTCATTTAATCCACTCATTAGACGCAGCCAGGAACACTACTGTGGGAAAGTCTGAGGAGCTCAGCAAAGATCTGCACAAGCAAATCGTTGACTGGAACAAGTCAAAAACTTCCCTTGAGGCCAATTCAAAGCAGCTACGGATTCCACAATCATCATGATTTGTAGGTATGGCATGGCACAGTCGTGTCACTGCCACGATCAGTTAGAAAGGAAAGCTCTGTGGTCAGCTGACACAAAAATTGGGCTGTTTGGCCACAATGAGCAAAAAGCCCAAGAACACCAAACCCACCATTAAGCATGGCGGTGGCAGCATCATGCTCTGGGGTTGTTGAAGGTTTGGTCTTGGATGCACTTGGGTGTTCCAACAAGACAGTGGCTCCGAGCATCACCAAAAATAGCAAAGAAATTGCTAAATCATGCCAGAACTAAGGTTTTAGACTGAACTACTATCAAGAACCTGTGGACTCTTGTGTGATTTTGTCATTGTTCCAGAAGACCTTTAATAAACCTGTTTCTATTCATCTACAAGAACCAAAATGCATGATTTTTATTTATAGGAGTCTTTGGAAACTCAAGGCAGTCACGATGCGGATGGTCTTTACAAGTTCATGGAAACTTATGTTCACAGCTGTATGTGGTTTGTTCTCAGCAACTTTAAAGTTCCTTGTCTTTAAAAATTGAAACTCACATGTCCTCTGTGTGGAAAATACTTCACGGTATCAGCAGGACGTTTGGTACATTAAGTTTCTTACATAAGGTAAAAAAAAAAAAGCCTTTATCTTGGAAAGTATTTGACATATGAACCTGCCACAACGGTGAGAAAAGAACATCAGAAATCGACATCTAACTTATCTGTAGCTTAAAATTTATTTAAAAAGTCAAAGGTTGAAAGTCTGTATATGTCACAGGAAGAGATAAACAGATTTAACAAGGCATGATTCATGACATAAATGATTTCCAACAATTTCTGTAAAACAAATAACTTGTTGGAATAAACACAACAAAAACTAACATCTTTAAAGAGAGACTTTTACTTTCTTTGCCACTTCGATGAATCCCACTGTGCATGACAGCTTCATCTCTGGTTAAAGCCAGAACAGAGACACAGATAAAACAGCACCAATGTGTTCTGAGACGTGGCTGACACTGAAAATCAAAGCTGTGGACGCTATTCAACTAGAACACAGCTGCATATTTATATGTGGTTCGTTCTCAGCATCTTTAAAGGGATTCCTTATCTTTAAAAATAGAAACACATCACGTTGTGTTGTCGCCACGGCCTTCGTACAGAACACAGCACACACCCCGTGTTAAACATAAACCAGTAGTGTGTCCAAGTATTTTATTTCTCCTCTTTCTCCCTGTGGTCCTTGGCTCGGTCGCGTCGAAGGGGGACCGCGCCACATGTTGTGTTGTGGTTAACCGACGGCCGACCACTTTAAAGGAGCCCAAATGGACGCAAACCATCTCGAACTAATCCTCTGGTTGAGGATGAGAGAGGAGGGATAACCTGGTGGAGTGATTGCTGCACCGCAGATAGGATCTGTGTAAACCGGGCTGGTTACACGGCGGTAGACCACAGCGACCAGACGCCACTTGAGCGTCTATTGGTATCCGTCAGAAGTGGTTCGCGTTCTGACAGCTCTGTTCTGTTCGAGGAGGCAGATCTGACTACGAAGGCCAAACAAACACACTTGAAAAGCCAGAAATTTAACACAGAAAGAAATAAAACTCTAAACTGTTTCACAGCCCAGTGCTGAGCAGTAACACATTATGAGAAGTGGAGCACGTAATGCAAAACAGTCCGCTTTAATATTTGGTGACCGCATTAAAGTTACCGAGGGCAGAAGTTGAAAGATTTTGGACCCTGCGTGAAGCTACCACCACCCAGCTTCGTAAAGGTGCTATTTATGGCATCAACACTTTTACAGGTGTAGTCTCCAGGTTCACTAATTTATCCAAATACTCAGATTTGTATGACAGTAAACTAAATATCTTTGGGTTGTGGGCAGAACAAGACATTCTACGACATCGTCTTGACCTCCTGGAAACACTAATTGACACCTTTCACCATTTTTGGACATTTTATGACCAAACAACTAATCGATTTTGAAGAAAACAATTAAGAGAATAATCACTAAGACAATGTTTGTTAGCTGCAGCTCTGGTAAAGGGTATAGTATTGATCGCCAGCTTCTCCTTAGGATTGGTTGTTTGGCTGATATGTGTTCATCCAACTAAATTCTCATTGGTTGAACAATCTGGGCTGATGTTTCTTTATGGAGAAAAGTTCTACATCAACAGCCTTCTGGGATTAATCCATTATTTTTGTTGGCAGGAGGAGCAGAAACAGGAAACAAATTCCCCTGAAAACCAACAAAAAAATGAAATCTCAGTGAGGTCTTGCACTATAAGTAGCTGCACTACTTACCTAAATGATAATCCCTGTTCTTTTGTATGGTATTTTAATCATGGCTGAGTTGCCTGTTGAGCCAAACACTGTAAAAATGACTTTTACTGTAATTTCTTAAACAGTTCACTGTAAATTTGAGATATCTTGTAAAAATAACCAAAAAAAGGTTTTAATTTACTAGAAAAGAAAAATTATGTAGATTAAAGACTGAAAAATGATTATTTTACTGATTGTCCCCATTTAGTTAAATTATAGATTAAATCTGACAAAAATCACAGAAAGATGTAAATAATGTAAAAATCAGTATTTTTACAGATCTTTACAAATATTTACCTTTTTTTTTCTTCAACCATGTCTGATTATAAATTTAAACTGTTTTACTGTATTTAAATTTGCTTTAAAAAACATTTTAAACATATTTGCTGTTACATTTCTTTTTCCAGTTTTTGAATGTTACAGTAATTCACCAATTTCTTTTTACAGTTTTGCACTTTTTTCCCCTACCGTGCTGTACATTCTGTCAGAATAACATTAGCTTAAATGAAATGAACATAATGCTTTGTTGCAGGGGGAAAAAAAGGCGTCCAAAAATGAACTTTAAACGAGGTATAAGCGATGACTAAGTGGTCGCATGTTTCGAGTAACTTTCACAGATGTGGAGCGTTGGGTGGCCCAGAGCTTGCTTCATCTCAGCTCTTGGTATCGGTGGCAGGGCGTTGTTTTTCTGTTGTTTTTTTTTTTTTGTTGCATGACACGTAATAAGAAAGAAGGTGGCAGCGGCGGTGATGGAGATGGGAGTTTGGCCACCGCCACTGGAACAGTTGAGTTCACCGAAAGCAGCGCCTGATTAGCTGAGCTGCGGCGCTGCTTCGCCAGCTCCCATCTGTCAGAGTGTGTGTTTGTATAAGTGGGTGTGAGGAGTTGGGAAGGAGTAAAAAAAGAAAATTTAAAAAAAATAATAAAGCGAGGCTGGGAGACAATAGGAACAGAGAAAAAAAAAGAGGAGGGAGATACTGTAAGACAAGCACTCGGGATTGGTATGCTGCTGGATGTGTGGTTCGGCACCATGGTTTCGGAGTTACACCCAAAACAAACAAACAAAAGGGCAGCGTGTGGTTGTGTGAGATTGGAAACCTCGGCGGATTTCGCTGTGGCAAACGCTCCATAATGACATGCAGCCCAGCGAGGATGGATTTCCCTGCTAAGGTAGCGATGACACGGCCCTCGGAGAAAATTTTGCGGCGTTCCGGTTTATTGGGAATCTCATGGAAACCCGCATTCCTCAACGTCACATGTCACCGGTTCCACTGCGAATACAGCATCTGACGTGTGTCTGTCATGTTTTGGAAAAAAAAGTTGTCGTGAGGGTGTCTAATTGAAGCCAGAGTCGGGTTAATATCGGCCCTTTGATCGTGTTTCCCCTGTAATCAGCTCTACGCACTGTGCAGACTTTGGCACCTTCGCGAGCAAATGTATTCCAGCAGCGAGTGGTTTTATTTTTTTGTTTGTGTCTGTATTTGTGCTCAGGCGGGGCACTGGGACCTCTTCTTCATCCCCTCCACATTTTTCTCAGCTAAGGTTTCGGGGGGTTAGGTCATACGGAAAGCTGATTCCAGGGTTTGCTTCATCTCACATGGTTTCAATCACCTTTTTTCCCGCAGACCTTGCAGGTTCTGAGTCAGACCTTCACTCCAGGACTCCTCGACCCGGACCGGGCCCGGGCGCTGGGGAGCGAGGAAATGAGCTGGAATGGAGGAGAGGAAGCGAGAGGCGGCGTGCAAATGAGGGTTTACACGAGAACGAGGGTTTCGCACACCTCCGCCGTCCCGGTTTCGCCCGACTCCTCTCGTCGTCTCGTCTTGTTCTAGCTTGTCTCGTCTTCTATCCTTTCCACCAGCGCTGCCAACTCTGGTGTCGCCTCCTTTTGTTTCATCTCATTTCCCGACTCTTGATTTATTTTGGTCTTCTCGTCGTCCTCCGTCTCATCTCGTCCCTCCTGTTGTTCTCCTGGCTCTTCCACCACTCTCGTCTCTTCTCACACCTACTACCGCTTCATCCAATCGTCTAAACTTCATCTCGTCACCTCCTCGTCCATCCCTCTCATTCCTGACATCTCGTCTCGTCTCCTTTTCCTTTAGTAACCTGTTGTTTCATCTCCATCTTGTCTACTCTCCTTCGGTCATGCCTCCTGTTGTTTTCTTCTACTTTCAGTGCCACTTAGTTCCTCTTGATCTTCCTATTATGTCCAACTTTTCTCAAAATCTTCTTTCATCTCCTGTTTTGTCCTCTTGTCTCTTTTCTATCTCATCTCCTCTCTTCTTTGTTTCCTTTTGTTTCATCTCCTCTCCTCTTTGTCTCCTTTTGTCTCATCTCCTCTCTTTTCATCTTCACGTTTGTCCTCCAAACTCCTCATTCTTTGTCCGACCTTTTAAACTATCCTCGTATCTCGTCTTCTTACCTCTGCCTCCCTCTCATCTTCTCTCCTTTTCCTTCGTCTCATCTTATCTATCATTTTCGTCTCTTCTTGTCACATCTCCTCATTTCTTCTACTCTCATTTCCACTTGTGTGTTCGTCCCCTCTAATGTTTTATCATCTTCTTGTGTCCTTTTCTTTAGTCTCATCTCATCTATCATTTTCTCATGAGTAGCCTCGTCTCCTCTTGTTTCTTCTGCTCTCATTTCCACTTGTTTCTTCACCTCCTCTAATGTTTTATCATCCTCTCATCTCCTTTCCCTGCTTCTCTTTCGATCTCGGTTAGGCCTCAAACTCGTCCCATCTTCAAAATTTTCCCTCTTAGCTCATCTCGTAACCTCATCTTCCCTCTTCGTTTCCTTTTCTTTAGTCTCCTCGTCTTGTGTCTTTTTGTCCTCATCTTCTATACTTTCGTCTGCTTTCATTTCCACTTTTTTCCTCTTATTTTTTTTTGTGCCATTTCCTTTCCTCATCACCTGTTTTGTCCCATCTTCTTGTCTTTTCCATGCCTCTAATTTTCCTCTTCTCGTCGTCTCGTCTATTCTCCCCTCTCCTCTTGTCTGGTTTTGTCTCATTTGCCCTCCTTTCATCTCGTCTTTTTCCCCTCAGTTTTCTTCGTCCCATCTAGACTTTCCGAGCATCTTGTCGTACGATCCATGACGTCAACGCTGAAAGTGCATCGACATCAATACTTCAAAGCGATGCACAGTTCTTTAATTTTAGACTGAAATGATTCAATTCTGTTTTTCTGCATCACCACGTATTTGTTGCGTTACGATATCGGTCATTTAAGGTTCCAGTCACTGTCAGCTGCACCACAGTCCAGTTTGGTTCAGAGTAAAAGTTTTAGAAGACCCAAAGCTTCTAAAGTCTGGGAGGATTTCAAATAATCACACAACAAGACAGCTCTGATTGCAGCCCACAAGCACCTGAAGAAAAGAAACCGCTCATCTGTTTACTTCTCTCCTGCTCCCTGTGCTCACATCTACTCTATTTTAATACAGACAAATTCCCAATAAAGCTACACGATAAAGAACACGTATGACCGAAAGTGACCATTAAAATCCTCAAAAACCCCAGCGTGCTATGACAAGCTCAAAGTTAAAGACGACGGCTGTGTGTTGAATTTGGTGCTATTTACATACAATTCAAAGCTACTAAGCCAGTCCTAGAATAAAGACACAATAAGTAGAAAACAAGTTGTTTTAGCTGCTCGATGCTGTAAAATATCCACCATGTTACACTTTGTTAATATACAGACCAAACTTTTCACTAGTAAAGGGTTTAATATAAACACAGATATCTGTGAGTTGCAACACTGACTTAAAAAAATCTTTTTAATTTTTTTTTCCACGAAGCATCCAGTTAAACTTTACACTGTAAAAAAAAAAAAAAACAAACCTGTATCTTTAATATGAATGAATATGCTGAAAAAACATTTTGAACTGAAATTTTTTAAAAAAACAAAAAAAACTGGTATTTTAGAGATTTCAATATTATTTTAATAAATTCTAATACAGTTCAAGCATAGGCAAAAAGTATTAATTCATATGTTGACTGTAAAAAGAAACAAAAACAAATACAGTATTTTTACAATACACTATTTTATAGCATTTAAATCTATAAATATTTTTGAAATATTTGCAGTTATTTTTACAGCTTATGACAGTTTTTTTGTTTTAAGTATTTTACTTCTCACTTGGCTGACAGAATTTCTTTTCTTTTTTTTCCCAGGTATATATACAAAAATATATATATATTTTTAACATTATACTGTTTTGCATTATACGAGGGCATACAGTTTGCCTAAATAAAATTACCTTTAATGAAATGGTTGTTTTTCTTTGTTGCAGGAAACTTGATTGTCTGAATTAAACATCATTGTTGGTAGATAACGTTTTCTTCTCATCCTTTCCTTCAGCCTCCTTTTTCCTGCCTCCTCTCGTCTCCTTTCCCACCCTTTTCTCTCCTCCCATGTCCTCGTCTCTAAACTCGTCTCCTTTTGTCTCCTCTCCTGTTTATTAGGCCATAATGACATGTCAAATTATCTGCCTCCATCACTTTCATTGTTGTAGCTGCTTGCGGAGCAGAATCTCTTGGAGCTTATTGTCGCGTTCGGTCTCTATTGTTGCTTCCAAACTCACGAGACAGACAGGACGAGGGCCGGAAATGGGACGCCAGTCTCTTTATGTTTCCTTTGTCTTCCCAAAGTAGCAGCAGCAGCAGCAGAGGAAACAGGCTTGTGCTGGTGCAGCGTATGCAGCTGAGACCGAACCAAACAAAAGGCCCTTCCTTCTCCTCTCAATCTGCTGGAACGAGCTCCGTTCCTGAGGATTTCCCTCAACGGTGCTCGGGGTGTCGGCTGCAGGATTCGTGGAGGCCGTTCACATGGATCCTGCTGAGAGGAGGGGTCACCTCAGGTCAGCGGCAGGCACTGCAGGAGGATGGAGGCTGCTGATGCGGGCCTACACATCCCATCTGTCAGTGCAGCGGCTCCCGACGCAAACTACATGCAGCGGCGAAGCAATGAGGGAGCGGCGGCGAAAAGCGACATGGCTCCTTCTCCGACTTTTGTTTTCATTCTCGCCGGGGTCGGAAGTGTTATTTGGGTTAGTATTCAGAGTGCCGGCTCACAGGCACGACTTCTGTACGATGGGAACTCAGAGTCAGACACAGTTTTTGCTCCTTTCTCCATTTATTCTGCTTAATTCACTGTGAAGGAGAACAATAACATGTCATCTCACATGCAGCCGCTGTTCAAAGCAGATAAAAGTAATGTACCTTGACTGCCTGTGTTGCCTGTTTCAAAAAAAAAAAAAAAGATCTTGGCATTTGGTTTGTCATTTGGCTTTCGGCTTAACAAATATGATCTAATCGCACTGGGGAAAAGCAGCCCTGCATAAAAGAAATAATACACCACATAAAGTGCAGCCATTCTTTCCAGGTGTTAAAGATTTGGTTTTAATCAATTCGCCTGAAGACATAGAACCATATAAGTGACTTTTAAGGGAAAATTCCTTTTTATTGGGAATTGGATCTTACTTTCACGGTTTTGGCAATTGTTTTTGTCAAAACATTGTACGCTCCAAGTTAATTACTGAGATCTGGGAAGACCACAAAAAATAAGAAATCCAACAGAGCAACAAACATTAAGAAAGCAGACAGGTTTGAGACGAGCCTGCAGGTTAATCACGCCGGTCTGGACCTTATTTAACCTCCATTACACGCCATGCAATTAGGCACAGACACTTAAAAGGAAAATCCCGTAATAAAACAGTAAAAATATGGCAGCACAGGTGCCTGAGAAAGTATGTCAATAAACGAGGAACACTGTAACCTTGAAAACCTGTAAAAACCAGTGAAAATAATGGCAAATATCTGGAAAACAGAGATGTTCTTAGCAGATTTAAATACAGTAAAACTGTCACTTTATGGTCACAGATTGTAAAAGAAAAGATGCAAAGACAAATAAAAAGTACTATTTGTGAAAAGTATGTTTGAAGTGAGCAGTATGCACAGCTTTGGCCCGTTTTTTAGTTGTTGTTTTTTTCCCGGTCAGCATATAAATACAGCTTTCCCCTGTGATTTCCCTCGATATTATCTGTACTCTAAAAAAAAAAAATAAAAAAACAGGAAGAATCTGTAAATAACAGTAAAAATAGTGTAATTTTAAGGTCAAACATAAGTAAGTAAAGACATAAATCTTAACTAAAATGCATTTTTAACATCTTTTTCAACCCTTAATATACACATTTTCTTACAAAGTACTGGAAATATCTGTAAAACAAGTAGATTTGGGGCTGAAACACAGTAAAAAAAATTGTGTAATTTTACAAATCAAAAACTGTAAAAGAATGCATTACATTAAAGATTTTTATTTTGCATAATTACTTGATTTTTTTTTTACAGTTACATAATAATTTAGTTATTTTTTTTCCTTAGATTTTACTCATTTCTGTGTTTCTTTCATTCTTCCTATAACATCCTACACAGTATATATACTTACATTTTAAATCTGTTTCCATACTTGCCTCCTATCTGCTTAGTTTAGCAGAGGTGGACTGAATCTGGCAGAAACCATGTATTTTTGCCAAAAGTCTAAATGAGACATGTTGGATAAAGTGATTTTGATAAAACATCAGAACTTTAGGCTTATAACTGAATCATTTTTCCGACAGAACAGAGCAACAAAGATGAAAATACGCATTAAAAGTCTGTTTTTGTGGATACAGTTTCTGGCACTGCTAATTTGAATAATTTGGCTATTTTTTCAAAGACAACATGCCTTTCAAACCTGCAGGTGGGTTCTGTGGTACAGAGAGTTAATCTTTAGACAAATACAACGTAAAAACAACGACATCTGTGCAGCTGGTTGCCCGGCTTGTTACTGCTGACTAAGTTTTGGTGTCACTGTTTCTCCCTGTTTTGTGATTTTATGCTAAGCTAGGCTAACTGCTGCCTGATGGCTCGAACAGCTCCATGTCAAACACACAGATGAGAGTGTCTCATCTCATCGTCAGAAAGAAAGCAAACTATTTTATGTCCAAAACTGTCGCTTCCGATCTTCAGAAGTCATTTTATGTTTGCTGGTTTTTATAAAATGCAACATCAGCAGCCCAAACAATGTCAGCACATTTTTAGTTATATAGGCGATTGTAAAACGTTCAAGATGCAACTCCCCGGTCAACCAGTGGTTAAAAATACAAGCATAAAAAAAGGAAAGAGTCGGCACTGTGTTTTACTGTCTGCAGGGGCTAGACAGGTCACTTGGCCACGCTGATAACGATCTGCTGTGGAGCTGCATTCTACAACAAACAAGTGCCCCGATAAATGGCAGGACGGGGGGGAGTTTACCCAAGGCAGCAGACATAAACACAGCAACCCGCGAGGACGGAGGGAGGCAATTTAGATGTACCGCCGCCATTAGCCCAATTAGGGTTCAATGCCTACGACTCTACTGGGCTTTCCCCTGTTCGCCATGGAAGGGGAAAAGTACAGCGCAATTACACGTCCTCAGCAAAACGGCAACACAGGAGGAAATGGGAGAGGAAGCCAAGGTGAAGTCTGAGCGGCGGAGCTTCTCCTCGGCCGTCTGAAAGTCGGCCATCGAGGTTGGGTTGCGTTGGGAATCGCCGGAGGCCTTTGGTGGAGCGTGCTGGCATTCCTGACACCGATCCTCCACTGACTTAAAAGAGATAAGGCATCTGGTCGACTCCCTCTCAGGGTCAGACACGCAAACCGTATCCAAGTTCAGTCTGATTGAATATCGCCTGGTCTTTGACAGGAGATAACGCCCGTGAGCGCTCGCGAGTCCTGATATTCAGGGTCAGTTTGCACAGACTGAAGGCCCTGGGTTTTTTTTTTTCTCCTTTTTTGTTGGATTTAATATCAGATATTCTAAATCTTTAATAACCTCTCTGTCAAACACATTGAGCAAGTTGATACGAGAAGCCTCGAACGTTGGCTGCGCCTCTGAAATTTCTCAATAGAAGCCATTCCGGATATTCAGGAATCCAGATAACACTTTATGTCCTGTCATCTGGATTTTGTCAGATGCTGACTTTAACCGGGCATCAGGTTCACATGACTGCACATCGAGGCCTGTAGAGGCATAAAGGTAGAGTAAGTATGCGCAGATTGAAGGGCTTTTTGTTAGATTCAATATGAAAGTCGCAGCGTTTACACATAACTGCCAATATGTATTTATTAATGTTGATATGCAGCATTAGTTTGCACAGATTGGAGGTTTTTGTTAGCTTTAATATCGGATAATATAAATCGTTAATCAGCTTGATGTCAAACACATTGAGCAAGTTGATACCAGCAGCTTCAAAACTCTTCAGGAATTCCGAGAACATTTTAAGTCATGATGTTGTTGTTGTTAGCTTCATGACAGATCTTTAATCAGATCCTGTCAAGCTCATTGATGCTTGCAGCTTTAAATGTCTGAAGTTTCTAGAAGTATACGTACTACTTCATCAAACCCTTAACTGCCTGTGTGCTTCTATGAACCTTTATATACACAGATTGTGGCCTTTTTGTTGGCTTTAATATGAGAAAATCTTTAATAAGTCTCCCATGAAACACACTGAGTGAGCAGCTTAAAACATCTAAAATCTCTAGAAATACATCTGGATATTCAGTAATTCAGGTACCATTCCATGTCATGTCCTCTGGATTATGTCAGCTTCCTGTCGAGCTGATTGAACGAGTTGATACCAGCGTCTAAAATCCATCTTGTGTCATGTTTTTGCTCGCTTTAATACCAGAAATAATAAGCTGCCTGTTCAACACATTGAGGTAATCGATACCAGCAGCGACAAACATCAGTTTCTAGAAATATTTCCAGACTTCCAGGAATTCAGACAAAATCTTGTGTCATGTCCTCATGTTTTTCACTAAACTGGCTGTCACTCAATCAGTCTTGACTTGCAGAATGCAGATTGTGGCTTTAATTGTTTGCTTTAATAGCAGATATTCTAAATCTTTCATGATCTCTCTGTCAAACACGTTGAGCGAGTCGATACCAACTGCAGCAGAAACACTTCCGGACATTCAGGAATCCAGATAACACTTCACTTCAGGTCCTCTGGATTTTATCAGCTGTTTTTCAGTAAACACACAACCGGCTTCGACTGGTCTCCACGTTCGAATGTCGCGGCTGTGAAGCGATAAGTCCTCGGGCTGCTTTGGCGTCTGATGCAGTTGATCCTTGAAGGAGCCAGCCTCCGTTTAAGAAATGCCCCGGCCCCCCGAATCCGACTCGGAGCAACCACACAATTGCGGCAATTGCAGGGCGGAGTTTAAAAAAAAAAAAAAAAAAGAGCGGTGGAATTTCGGAGGCCATGCCATCGTGCAGCAGGGTGAGTTTCCTGCGAGCTCACTTAAAGAGATCGTATCAAAGCGTAATAATAGCCTGGATTTGTCAAAGCCAAGTGGAGCTCAGCAAGAGAGCACCGGTTTGGAATAATTTTGATAAATAACATCCAGGGCAAAGGTGACGATTCGGCACCGACATGCTGAATCGCTCAGTATGATGATGCTTATGGTGTATGTCACGCATATAATTACACCACTGAGGTGTAATATAAATGTTTAGCAAAAAAGTGACGTCCTATTAATTCGTCGGCGTAAAACAAAGCTGACACTCGGCTTGAACTTCAAGGAGCCTCCGTCTTCGTCCTCCTCCTCTGCATGAAGATGCTTATCCCATGGCCTCATTATGTGAGCAGAAAGAGGCCATGGCCCTGTTCTTTGTATCACATTTTTGGGGGGTTTTAAGGAGTTGTTATGGTTTGCAGATGTCACCCTGCATAGCATTTGGAGGGAGTCATTCCCTGGTGCTGTCAGGCAGGGACCCTCCTTTGCTCTCCTGGGTGCGGCGTCAGGGAGGGGTCTGTCCCGGGAAACCCCACAGGGTGGATACGAACGTGGCCTCGAAGTGGGGCAGAAACACAAAGTGTGCGCTTATTCTTGCATATGTGCAGCTAAATGCAAAAGCATGACGACATCTTTTATTAAGATTACAGTCATTGCTCATGTGATTAAAAAAAAAACCTGGCAGGCTTTCAAATTTCTGATTAAATTTTCTTTCTTTATATTCTTGCCTTCGAAACCACAGAGCGGTGTCCATCTATTAAAAAAAAAACCCAAAACCCTGTTATACATTAGGACAGCTGCTAGAGGCATGTGTTAGCGGTGCAGTCATCCAGCTAAATAATGCAAATTTGCAGGAAAAGTCTCAGCTTCACACCCAGCAGAGCCCCTCATGTCTCCCACACCTTCTCCCTCATCATTGTCACATTTTCAGGGAAGCAGCCTTTGGACGCTCGCTTGCGGTTAAGAAGAGAAAAAAAAGAAACGAAGGGAGGGAGGGATGAGAAAAAGACACTGAATCTTCATATGCATATTTCTTTCCTCGGCATGGGTTTTATTTTGAGTGGAGAACTTGGACGAGGGGTTTATGGTGGAAAATCTGCTCTCTGCTGCTTTCAGCTGCCACTGGTGACTTAACCCTGTGAACCCCGAGCAGTTTCTGGGTGTTTTTCTTTCCTCCCGGCACATTTTTACTCACTGCGAGCTCGTTTTTCACTGCAATATAAAGTCCTGCACCTCTACGGAAACGGCACGACCACGGCTACGAGCAGAGAGAACTCATGAAGTGGAGTATGGCACAGGTAGAATGCCATAAATTGTGGGAAAAAAGAGAAAATTAGCCAAATTTCTTTCATTATTTGTCTGTACAGCATTTATCCCACCGTCCACAGATGTTACCAACACTGGAAGAAAATGGGAGTATTACTATCTCTACAAATTAGGCGTTTTCAACACTCTAGGAAGATATTTCAACACATTGCACACAATTTGCTCCTCTGCGTACCCTTTTCGAGCCGTGTCACATTTATTTTACGTCAAACACAGCCTGCAGTTCACCTGAGAACTCGGCACGGCACAGAATCTGGTGCAAACTGTGTCGTTTTTGAAGAATTATCAAATGAGACATGTAGAATAAGGTTATTCTGATCAATACGATACACGGTATTAAGCTTGTTTTGGGGTGTTTTTCCTGACTGAACTGCACATCACACATAATATGTTCGAGAACCGTTGAAAATACAAACATTTTTTCCCCAGATAACATTCCTTTTATACCCACCAACAGGTTTTGGGGTTCAGAAGATAGAAACAAAGACTGCGCATTCAAAACTGTGCAGCAAACAGATAATAAACTAAATCTAAGTATTTGGTAGGCCGGCTGTTCCAAGTGTCCTGCAGAACCATGTGTTGCAGAACTCATTGTTCCCCTTGTCAGAACAGACAGCTCTTTACGAGTCTGGCTGCGTGTTTGCTGTCGTTGTCATGCCGCACGATGAGTTTGGGACTAATCAGACGCTCCATGAGAATCTAAGCTTCTAATTTCCTTTGAAGTTTTGCACTGTGCCGTTTTTTATTACCATGTTTGCAAACAGCGACGGAGCGAGAGTCCCGCTGAAAAAGTCGGCCCGTCAGTCAAAGAGGACCGTCAGAACAATGACGCACGCCGCAACAAAGCAGGCAGCGCGATTTTAATGACGCCCTTTCAATTCCAGCTCGGCCCTTTAAGGGAAAGCAAATGTTCATGCACCACTGCATTATAAATGGATTTGATTTTGAGGAGTACTTAGGCACAGGACCAAACTAGGCTGAAAGGCCCAGGGACTGTAAACTAATATTGGTTTACAACACATGGTCCGGATTTCATAACAGACATTAAGACTCAATCCTGGAGGACGGTCCTGTGGAAAAAGGATGATTGATGATGCGCACGGTAAGGTGTGTGTGTGTGTGTGTGCGTGCGGGTGTGTGTGTGTGTGTGTGCACAGTTGGATAGTTGGGGTGCTTTTTTTTCAAGGAGCAGGTTGGGAAGCATTGATCTAAAAACTCCTACTGTGACCTGTGAAGTGCCTTCAAGAGGAGCCAAACTAAATAAATTTGTGGGTCGAGCACTGAAGGAGCAGTTCATCACTTTAGCAAACAAACTTTCTTTTGCCAGTCGGATGAGACGATGGCTGTCTGGTAAAGTTACGTCTTTGGGCCGCCGCGTCACTTTTCTGCTTTGGTGTGACTGACTTTGTTCTGGTTCAGTATACAAAACCGGATTTGCAAGTCCCTGCTCCGGATGGGTGCCTACTTGGGCTCTGGTTCTGACGGCTAATCCTACATCTTGCTTCCTGCCCTGACTGATTGGACCAGAACCCCAGCACTGACTTAGGCCGCTTGTTTCCCGGTGCAGACCTGTAAATTGTTTTGTTATGCACCAGTTTGTAAACTTTTGCCACAAACACATTTCATTCAACTGTAGGTGAAGCACAAATGTAAAAGTAAATGTAATTTTTGGTTTCAATTTTGAGTTCTTTTGCTGTTTATATAGATCAGATAAGTGCATTTGAAACTTCTAGTCAGTCTAGTTTATGTTCCTATCATTTCAGCTGCATCCATTCCTCCATTTTGTCCTGTTATTACTGCAAAAACGTTCCGTTTCATTTGGACTCTTGTTGTCCATATAAAACCTCCCTTTGCCCTGGAGTTGTTCCATCTCAAACAATAACACTTTTGAACAAATTCTGCTCGACCATCTCTGATTCGATTGAAGCATGAAACGACGTATATTCATTAAGCTATTTGTGAAATTTCAGCTAGCAATCTAAAATTCACAGATACCATTTTAAATTTTCTTAGTTTGTGATAAAAAAATTATTTTTTTAAAAATCTGAAACACAAATCAGAGAAGGCCTCCGATGGTTGGAGATGGAATAACCCCATAGCATGCTGGGTCATCACAGTTCAATAATAAGCTCCTGCCAGAGGCAAGTTAGCTTAGCTTAGCATAAAGACTGAAAACCTGAAGAAACTCCTAGTATGACACTATTTACACCAGTGTTGTGTTCCAAGTTGCAAACTTTGCCATTTCACTTTCAGGACGTACTGCAGCTGCGTTTACAAAGGTACTGTTGGTTACAGTATCCATACAGTGGGGACGTACTACCATCATGAAATTGGGGCTTAAATTTTGACCATCACAGTTTGTAGAGTAAAATTAACTGTAATCGGTCAGTGCGCTCTTGGCAGCTTAAGGTTGTTTATACTTGCATGAAACACTGTGACATATGTGATGTAACTGCGCCGAGGATTGTGGGTAAAAATGGCCAGAAAAGCAACAAATGCCAGCTTGCACACTGCAAAAGGAGACCTGATGGAGCAACACATCCTGGTGTTTTCAGCATTCTGTTTTTGATATTATATGCACTGGGACCATGGATGGTAATCGCTCATCAATTCATTTCCGTTAATGAATTTAAGCGGTTAAAAATAAGACCAATAAGGCAGAAGATGAAGGCCATGAATGTCAGAAAATGCGTCTAAGGTTAGCTGTAGTACCTGGTTGCACCAACAGGTGGAGCCTCTAACTGTTTAATACTGTAGTGACAGAAGGAGTCACTCGGTCTACTGGCCGTTCTGTGTTGGCAAACAGAGAGCATTGTGGGGGTTTAGCTAGCAACGGGCACCATGACAGCAACTTTGGTGGCAGTTAATGGCGTCTGGCGAGAGCTCACATCAATATCCACCAGGACAGCAGGAGGCTGATGTATTCAAGCCACTTTTAGGCAAATGTTGTGTGTTAATGGTTAGAAATGGCTTAATCAGCATATGGAAAAATGTCCTGTGTAGTTTCATTATTTTACCAATGAATGGATTATTGATTGATAATGCAGCTGACTATTGGTTAAGATAATTGCTTAAAATTTGCAGCCCAAATTAGGACATACTAAATCTTTCTCTGGCATACTATGGTAGCATGAATATTGGGGCACACCCTTAGACAACGTCATACCAGCTCTGTCTGGTGAAATCTGCATACCAGCACCTCCAAAGCTCCGCTGGTTGTCTGGCAACCTCACAGCAACAACAAGACACCAGGAAAGTGACTGGTCCCTGCCAGGAAATAGTCCAGCACATAACTGTGCATTTTGCAGAGATTAAACAACAACTGGTTAATGAGTTAGATTCGAAAAAGAGGCAGGCGAGCTTTTTTCCTCCAGCTTGCAGCGTTTTGGAAAGCCAACCTAACTGGCTGTTGGCTGCAGTGGTATCAATCTTCTCATCCGACTACTCTCAGCAAGAAAGCAAATAAACACAAAATGCTCGACTGTTCCTTTAAGTATGAAGTTAGACTTGCAGAGCTACTTATCTTTAATTTTATTATGTGTCCCTTGTGGAGGGCTGCCTCATGTCCTTGTGGCATGGAATATGGAACCTTAAAAGTGGAGTCAGCGATTTTAATCCAATAGAGTTTTTGTCAAATCCATTTTCTCATGGCCTGCTGTCTGTTCTGTGTGGACTGAAAAGAAAATACGGTCCAAGTCCAATGCCACTTTCATAGATAATGCACACTTCAAGTAAACTGAAGCTATTAAAATCAAACCAGTGTATAATCTTGGCAACTAAAAAGTTCTGCAATGAATTAAGAAAAAAAAAAAGCTGCATTTCTGCATCCAAGCTGTTCCTTATGTTATGTAAGTGGTCAGAAACCTTGTTGTCAGCCTGAAATGTAGTGTGGAGATGGGTAGGCTGTACTGTGGCTCCAAAAGCTCCAAAATATGGTGAAAGCCTGTATTCTCTACATTTATGTCCGATATCGTGTCGTAGATTAGCTGTAAGACCTGGTTTAATCTTCAATCTATTACTGCTTATCACTGAAGCAACCCAAGGAGGCGTTCGCTTGGACTACGGGAAGCTTTTTGTTGGTGAGCAGAGAGCATTGTGGGGGTTTAGCAACAATGAGCACCATAACAAAGACTTCTGTGACCCTTAATGGTCTCCGGCCAGAGCTCATTTGCTGTAACAGAGTCCAAATCATGTGTATGTTGACTACAATAACAACAAGATCACGACAGGACTAATATCTACTCTGCTTCGTTTGTGTTATCAATTGACGTAATCTTGATTGACAACACTGCTGATTGTTGATTAAGAACATTATTTAGAATCTGCATCCTAACATCCTACCACCAGTTCTCTCTTTATGACACCTGTGTGACAGCAGACGAGGGTTTAGGTTGGAACCAACAGTTCAAAAAGGCCTTGACTGGTCGATCGGATCAGGACATTGCATTTCTGAGTATTTCAGTTCCCTCTGGTGAAAATTCCTGTATATTTTCCTATCACGCTGTATATTGCAGAAGAAGTAACTGTCCCTATGTCAGATTGCTTGATATTGTGCAGCACTGAGTGGGAACAAGAGGGATTGTAAATCTGGTACAAGCTAACTATCAAAATATGCTAACGTATCTCAGGAGTCCCTCTGCATCATTAACCAACCACAGCATTGCTTACTGCAAGAACACGACTCACAAATCAACAAATGCAAAGTTGTTATTGTGTTCCGCCCCCCTCCCTGTAATTCCCAGTAATCCAGACGGTGATAGTGTTATTTGGAGGTCACGCTGCGTGTCTGAGCACCCGGCGAAAAGCTCAGACTTGGCCGAGGGCCAGACTCTGGTGATGGGTATCGGCATGCTTGCTGGCGTTTGGGCTCTGAGTCATTAGTTCCGTAAATAGCAACCCAAGTGAAGGAAATATCGCAGATCAAATCAAAGTATTTTTCCCCTAAACACTTCCCAAACACAGAAGCAACCACCTACAGACATGCGTGCGCGCAGATGTTCTGTTGCTTTGTCTTCTGAGAATTAAAGAGCTGCTGAGATGATGGCTGAACCACACCTTCGCTGGTATCATGTTAACAAAGCAACAAGCGGTCTTATCACGCAGCTTTATCGCCATTTAAAGAACAATCACAGGAGCCTCTCTGGACGCGTCCCGTTCGTACTTTTGATTTAGATTCGATATCTGTCGTGTAATCTGAGCGAATCGTATCAGATCTGCAGGTTCTTTCCTCAATGCGACCATGTCAGAACACAAGAATGAAGAGGTGAGCGGTGGGGTCCACGCTCTGGAAAAGCTCCCACGGAACGGACTGAAATACTACAATAACTCCACAACACACTTCCCCTGCTCCCAGAGGCTACATCCAGGCTGCAGTGTAGCTGTTAATCTTGATGATACTGGATACACAATGGCTCCGCTGTGGCTGCACCGCTGACTCAAATCTCTCTTTTAGCCTCCATTTAGGTGACACACATCTGATATTTTATTTGTTGTCTTAACTAGGGTTTATTTACACGGCTGCAAACTTTCAGATTTTTAACTCTTCGTGGCGCACGAGGAGGAAACGTCTCACTCCAAGCGCTCTTTCTCCCGAGATTGCATTGTCTAGATGTGTGCGATTTATTGCTGGACAAAGATATGGCATGGATGTAAGCTTTTTCCTTGAGGAGAAAATAAATGGGAAACCACATGATTTTTCTCTCCTATTTTAGGATGTTATTAAGGGCCGCGTTTGCGCCACAAAATACTTAAAAACAGATGTGTGTTACCATGTCAATGCAGCCCGAGTCCTCTGGGTAACATGTCAGGTTTATGCTGAGTGTATAAATGCAGCCAGTGACAATTGCGTGCTTCCAGAGTGCAGTCGTATGTCATTTTGTTTGGCTGCAAGTTTTTTTTTTGCTCTGATTCAGGAATGTGTAGGAGGCCCCTCGCGGTGACATCACCCTGCTGAGTAAGACTCCCTGGAGCCGAGATGTTGACCAAGACCGAGCAGGCTGGTCGTGACCTGCTGCTCCGTCAATGAAGTGCTCAGAAGGCAGCATGATGCAATTAGCTTTAACCAGTGGCAACACCTTCCAGCGCACATTTTCCCACAGTGGTGTTTCTTGATCAATACCAGGCACTTGAAAAGCACTTAACCCAATGTTTACACGCATTTACAGGTTTTCTATTGGATTTTTTTGGTCATGCTTACACGCTTTACCCTCAGATTTTTCACTGCTGTATAAATGTAGTCCTGCATCTTTATGACAGCAGTACAGCCGTGACTAGAAGGAGACAGAACTCAAAATGATCTTCGGCTATAATGCCATAAACCACAAATAAAGAAAAAAGAAATGCTGATCATCTTACAACAAGTGAAAAACAAATTGCACTAAGCACGTAGAGCATTTTTCCAGGTGACAACAGGTGCTACCAACACTGAAAAACACAGCGGCTCTGCATACTATAGTTATTTTACTGGTCACATTTTCACAGCCTCGGTGAACTCTGCATTTTTCACGATACTCTGCACATAAACTCTGGAAAGATGCTTCACCATGCTGAATGTATCCTCAAACAACTCAGCAATCTGTATGTCGCTTTTGCGGCATGCTGCATTTATTTTATTAATCAGGTTAAACTCTCTGTAAACTCTGCCTGCAGTTCATCTGAATAGTCCCTGAACTTCTGTGATTGTTGGTGGCAACTGAGTCAATCATCAGCTGTGTTGAGGAGTACAGAATGTATTGTTTGTTTGTTTTTTACAGCATGTGGCACAAACGGTTTATTTTTGAGTGAAGAAACAAGTAAAGCGTCACAATTCTAAGCTTAGATTTGCTTATTTTTACTCACAGAACAGAGGATCACACGTTACTAGTTCACCAGCTACAGGTAGTTCAAAATCTGGCTTTTTAAAATGTTTGTACAGTTTCTGCTGCTAACAAATGGCTATTTATAAAGATAACCTGCTTTTCAAACAGGCCAACGGGCATTGTTTCGCTGACGGTTGATGTTTAAAAGCACACAGAACTAGTGCTAATTAACGGAAAAAATAAAGTCTGGCCTTTAAACAAGGCATTTTCAGGCCCAGTATCCCCCTGTGTTTCAGACTTTTTGACTTCTGTAGGCACAAAAAAAGAAGCAGCTACTGAAGGAAGGAAATATGGGCTCTTTGAAGTCCATCAATCATGTAGATGTCGACATATTTTACTGGATAATAGAATATACATGAAAAGACGGCGGGATTCATTTTCTGAATACCAGGAATGTCTGTGGAATATATCACGGCGATCCATCGTCCGGCTCTTGAGATGTTTCGGCCCGGACAACAAAAACAGAGTCCGACATTAGCACAGGGCCATGCCGCTAGCATACAGAACACAATGTGGATTACTATCGAAAGCAGCTCATCAATAAGTCCTCTAGAGATCAAATATTAGGAGCTCAATTCCACTTAATGCAGCCTCAAAACAAACAAATCTACGCTGAGCTACTCAAAACTACAGTGTATTCTTAAAGTATGACCTTCCACAGGTGTCTATACTTTACTGGTCACCAGATGATCTCTCTACTATACGTTCTTTGGATGTTATTGTGAAAATGTGATGGGGTTTTATTGGCTCAGAAGTGGCCTTTGGGGGTTAGAGATAGAGAAAAATCTACACATGTTCCTGTTATGTCTGACCATTTTATAAACAAATATGCACACTATGTTTGAGTTAATTACATCCCAATTAACAAAAATGGTGAAAGTGTTAAACTGCTATCATCGGTTTAAGTTCCTATCATTTAGAGGCTGGTGATTTTGGCGCTGGATGAAACACCAAAACCTCCTTGGCTTTAATGAGGGAGGGGTGCCAAAGAAGTGTGCTGAAGGAAATTAGCTTTATCAACGCTTTTACAAGTCCTGCTGGTTCGTTGTTACAGATTTACAAGGTAATAAAGCATTTAATGGTCCATCAGTGTGAAAATATTGTGCTTAGTTTTGCATTGTAGCTCATATCTACATTAATAGGAGCAGTTTTACTACTAAAAAAAAAGGTAAATTTGTGCATTTTAAGGTGCACTTCAAAGTATTTTTATTTTTTTTATGCACATGTCCCTCGTGTTACAGTAATTGCAAAAATCTGTAAACTTGTTGTTTTTATATATTAAATGTACATGCCAAACTGTGTAGTCACAATAAAAAGAGAATTCAAACAGTTTATGAGGCTGTAAAAGACACATATTTAATTAAATTAAAGGCAGAAGAAGTTTTTGAGCTACCAGGAAAAGGTGATAACATCAAATGAAACCCTAACAGCATCAACGCCGTGCACGCGCGAAGCAGCAGCGCGTCCTCACTGTCTGCAGATGCACTGGTGTGTAGATGCACATGTGTGGAGCTGTGTGGACCACGACTGTGCTGTGGTGGTCTGAACCTCCAGCTGGCTGCCTCCCAGCAGCTCCGAGGCTGAGCTGGGCCCGGCTGCCAGCTCCGGCCCCACTGTGGGAACCGGGCCTCGCTGTTATTGTACGCGCGCTGAATCGCCGATGACGCATTTGTTTATGCGCTCGCTTAAATAATGGGAACATTAAATATTTGCACCAAATAATAATAATCCATTTCCTCGCCACCACGCAAATATGAGGAGTCAGATGAAAATTTGAAAATAAGCAAACAAGCCGTGAAGCGATTGTGCTCTGCGGAGATGATGGATATTTGTCTGCACACGCCCTCGCTGGTGAACATTACCTCAGATTTATGTGAACCACATTACCCACCCTTTACATTTGGACAGACGCACACGCCTTTGGAATATTGTGAAAGTTACAGTCGGGGTTATTAGTTAAGAAGGCATCCAACTTGGTACGATGGTACAATTTGCGGCCTTGTCTAATGGGAATTTGACTTTCCACCATCACCAAATTATGCATTTTGCAGCATATCGCTTGAGCCAAACATTATAACAGAGAAAAAAATGATGTCTACACTTATATTTTAAGTGGTCCAGCACTACAATGATGCCATAGACTGTTTAGGTGAAAAGTTAATGTTTGATTTGAGACATTGTGAGAAGGGAAATTGCAGTCTGAGAACCTTGGCTAGACCTCATAATAGTATGTTAAACACTTAATCCCCTTGAGCTTTAACTCTGATAATACAGCGACTGTATGGAGTGAAACAGTTTTCATTATGACTCTTAATGCTGAAAAAGAATCCGTCAAACACAAAATGACTGTAAAAAAATAACATTATCTGCTGTTGGTGAGCCTATTCTTCACATAAATAGGTGTTTTTGCAGTTGCAGTGCCACTAGTAGCATTTCTCGACGCCACAACGTCGGATTTCAATGATGCAATGGCGAGAAAAAACAAAAACTGAAGCTCGAATCTGGCACCTATCACCTGGACTTTTAGTGGAAATTCTGCAGTGTTGATTTGCATTTCAAATAATGTCTGGAATTGCAGCATCTGCCCGTGTTTGTTGTGTCTTCAGCGCGAGTTTGGAAATTCTGATTGTGAATCGTCGTTTGGCAGCGAGAGCGACGCCTGGCATTAGAGAATAAATCAAGCTGGCCCGCATGTGTCTCCTCGCAGTCAGCATCTTCGCTGGAAACTCCCAACTCCCATGCAAATCCTTCCATTTAATGCAGACAACTTTCCTCTCACTGCGAATCTGACCACAGAGCTCTTATTCCCTTGTGACAGATATTCCTGTGTCAAGACGTATTACACTCTCCCACAGTCATTCTCACACTCTCTCACAAACGCAGAAATTCTCAGGAGGAAAAAAAAAAACTACAAAAAAAAAAAGAAAAAAAAAAGCCAGGACATGTGAGGATCAAACACAGGAATATAAAACTTTAAACATCACACGAAGGGCTCTTCACGGGCCAGCAGGTCCTGACTGACGGACAGCATGGTGGCTGGCATGTAAAACAGAGAGGGGTCACGTCTATTCACCGACTTTCCTGTTTATGCGATTTGTCTCGAGCTGCATTCGTCGGCCGAGCAGGAGGAGTGTTTATAAATGGCTGACTGGCAGAGAGGAGAGGGAAGGGTGAGGAGAGGGTGAGGAGAGGGATGGGTGAGGACTGGAGGAACTCGGCGAGGGTTAATTTGAATTCCTGAGGTTTGCCTCTGAGTGCAAAGTGAGTCTGTGTGCTGTGACAGCAGTACAAAGCTGTGAAGAATAGCAGGCTGGTGAGCAAAGGTGTAAGGTTTTCAAACAGCGCAGCAGGCTGGGAGGCGGAGAAGTCTGCGAGCACATGGGCCACCAAAGCAGACAAAAGTCATGTTATTAAATGAGACACATTTTACCAATTTAATTCTGCCGGAGCAGTTTCTCATTACAGGTTCTCCCAGGGTCACTAGAAAGTCACGTAGCAGTCAAACACGTAAACTTTGATGTTTTTTAATACAAAAAAGCAGCATTAGCGGCACAGTCATTTGAAAAATGTTAGTTATCTTGCCGATAACAGCTGTGTAACTGTTGTTGAGCTGAAAACAGTCAAATACAATACAATGATGATATTAATCAACACTGTGATAACAACATGACTTACATTAAAGTGTGTCTTAGCTATACAATTTCTACGTGTTTCTGTTTTAATTAATACACTGCTAACAAACACCTCAACACAAAACAGCCTACACCCTTTGAATTTATAACTTATTTTTTTCTCAAAAATGCTTTTCATAATCAGATCGCACATGACCGTTTAAACAGAATATTCATTTAAATAAGCCATTATACCTGTAGAAAAATATAGCTTAATTTCTTCTATTTTAAACTCGTCTGGTTTCCTTTGGCATTCATTCTTCTAGCTAACCTCGCAGTCGCCATCAATAAATTCAATAAATTTAAGGGTAACTGACAGCTGGCTGGCATTTTGTCTGATTGGCAAAGTGGTATGAATCAGTCAGTTATTTATAATTAATAGCTGAGTCTATTACATATGTACGATAAGGCACACGACGAGGTACATGCATATGAGAAAATGTATAGTAGATTTGCTGCAGTACCCGTTTTTACCACCAGGTGGAGCCTCTAACTCTTTGAGTTTGGAGTTACAGGTGTGTTTGCTGATTGTCCATATGAGTCCATAAAACAAGTCCTGCTGTCTAGCTACTAACTGTGGCAGTCGTCTGCAGAATCAGGTTGTAAAAACAGTTTAGCTAATGCTAAGCTAAGGTTTTCAAACGCTAACGCAGGCTAACTGTCTGTCAGCAGAGACGCTGCTAACGTTCAGGAGCAGCAGGACTGCGACTACGTGCTTCTAACAAGACTTCAACTCAAGCAATGACGTGAATCTACGATGCTTTGCTGAGTATAAATACATTTTAGAGGCGGCGGTAAATACTGACAGACCTCCTGCACTAATAAAGTTACTGCAACAGTATTTGTAGATGTCTGCTCCAGATGAGCAGTTGTTTCCAGTAGCTGGATTAACTACAGTGGACAAGAAACTCCATCATGTAGATCATCAATGAGGATTATTTTAATATTGAACAGCTGCGTCGGAGCGAAAGTTATTATTTTTTGCTTTTTAATTTAACTGTAATTGAGCAGATTTGCAGAAAAGAAATTGGTATCCGTGGTTACATACTGTCTTTTCAGCATATGGAAAAACATCCTTTCATTATTTAATTATTGATCAATAACTAGGCTGATTATTGGTTCAGGAAACTGCACCAAGATTTACATCCTACATGTGAATGTACGGTCCATGTATTCAGAGCTCAACGTCAAAGGTCAAATATGGAGATATTGCTTGTAAATGCATGACACGAGGAAATGAAAGGATTTATGATATTCATTTCCTTTTAGGAAGTGTTATGTGAAGTGTTAATGAATGCTGAAAGCATAATGTATGGGTCAGCAACAGTATACAGTGCGTAAAATATGGTCCATCTTCTGATAAAATACTGGCCCTCCTCAGGAAAAGTGGAAACGCTTGAAACTCCTTAACAGATGAATTTGTTTTGTTTCTACAGCTGTTATTTATCAGTAGGTGGGAGTGAAACAAGTCATCTTGTCTGTGTATCTTTCTCATACGTCACTACTGATCAGCCCACATCATTTCACAGAGCAGACTGTGATGAAATACTGTAACTCCCATACAGCATCCCCAGAGACCAGATCATATTCACCGTTCAGACAGCCTGAAGAAATAACCAAAATGATGCATAGCAAACAAAAAAATAAATAAATGCTTCACTCATCAAGCTTGGCTCCCTTTACCAATAAGTCCTTTCTCAATTTCATTCCTTGGCTTTTACTTCCAGGTGATAAATATACTGGAATCTGCCCCAGAGTGAGAAAACTTGAAGCGAAGAGGACTCAGGTTAAGACCCATCTCAGCAGACATTACTAATGAACTCAGCTGTCGGGGGACCTGCAATGTCAGCCTGCCTTCCGGCATTCTTATCATCACCCACACAAAACCTCCCCACCAATCAAACTGGATTCTGGAAAGGAAGTTGAAAATGTCAAAGGCTATTAATTCTGCTGCTGCCTCTTTGTCTGCCTCTCAGAATACTAATCGAGGCGTAAGAGAGGGCCAACCCTGCTCCTTTTTTTATGTTTTTTTTTTTTTTTATATTCGATTATAAGGAAAGTGAAAATCTTTCAAAGGCGAGCGTGGCTACGACTCACCGCCTTGGGGAGTGAGAACCATGTAGAACCCTGTTATTTTAAGATCCAGCCTAAGACCACCAACACAATGAGGCATTCACGTTTTTAATAGCAAGTTGTTGGCACTGGTTAAGCCTTGTTTCCTCTTTAATAGTAATGATATCCTGTTCTGCACACTTTCTTTCAATGGGACTCAGGTAAAGCATGGGTGGGACCTTCCGTTTCATGACATATTTTGTCGAAGTGATGGCTTTTCTTTGTGCCTCTGCACAGAAAGGAGCTAAAGTATACTCTTTCATGCGCTTCCTACGGACACAGAGCCCTTTAAAGAAACTATATATGTTTCATTTGAAGACAGAAGCGGTTATCCTCGCTGGGAGCTACGGCATTTTAACAGCACATGTGCCCTGCTATTATCATATTACCTTAGTTTGTCATCTGGCTCCACAGACATGAGGCCTTACATGCTGAGGTTGGACTCATTGAGGCCAATGCAGCTCGCTTCACATGACAGTAAGCATGTTGTTGGGCTTTTCTCAACTGTTCCCATACCGCTCACTCACACACTGCAGGCAGGCATATTTGTTCGATAGAGCACGGTTTGAACCCACTCCAACGTGGGCTCTGTCTATGTCAAGTGCAATTTTGCTCCGTTACTCCTACAAAGCCAATGAGAGACTCTGCAAAACACATGTGATGAACGTTCCTGCTCTGCTTTGCTAACCGCAATCTGTTTAGGAATTCTATCTGCATCACGCAGCGTATCTGCAACGCATCTACATCAATTACCTTTTAGACATTTTAATCAACTGTATGTATTCTTTAGGACTGATATTTTTTTAAATAAAACGTGAACGGATGGATTACGAGTGCTGTCGAGTCCACTGAGTAAAAAAGACACCACGCTTTAAAGATATAAAACTACGGGCACGATGCCAAAGTAAATGACACATTTGAATACTGTAAGACAAATTCCTGCGTATATTCTTTGGACCAACCTGAAGTGATTATCTACCAAGATTCCCTTGTTGAGAGTTTTTCTTCCCCCTCGTAGGTAAATGCTGCAGATTGTTTAAAACAGATATTATTTAAACCAAGGTTATTGGGTGTTGACTGATGTTTTTGTCAGGGTTGACACCAACTTTTTAGTAATCAAGTAGACAGACAACTGATCTATGAGATAAAAATCCTGGTGTTAAGATTCAGACTCATAGATAATGCCTTGGTGGATTTATGTTTGACATATGTTTGATTAAAAGAGAAGTTTTTAATATTTATTCTCTAATTTTGATTGGTTATATCTCACAGTGTGGTGTCTAAAGCTTGAGAAATTGCAGTTGCATCAATGTGGTGCGGGAATCGGCTAAAAAGAGTCAATGCTGATCAGGTAAATGCTGAGTACTGAGTTCGACAATCATCCAGGCTGATAATCGGTCAACAACTAAAAATTAATTATGAAAAAATGGATAGACTCACAGGTTTTGGACTTTTTCAGCTCATTAAATCACCATTATCAGATCATTTCCACACATATGGACCCTT
>NW_007579678.1:84011-114669 GCF_000690725.1 Stegastes partitus | reverse complement strand
TCAAGACATCGCCTGCTGGTAGCACTGAGTGCACTGAATGTCATCCGTGATGCTCATTTTCTGTCAGACTTGTATATTTTGAGTATTTAACATCAGAAATGGGTATGATACTAGAAGTCCATGATACACAGGGTGACAGTCGTGCATCAGGGCTAAAAACAATCTGATGGAGGCAGCAGGCAGAACAAAAAATGGATCTGATGATGATTTAGATTCCTAGAGGCAAACAAAAAGTGCAGGTGCTACTAGTACAGGTGTTAATTCTCAACAAACCTCTCACAAGTGCCTCTTTAACCTGTGGAGGTATTACAATGCAAGACTGTTAGAAAAAGAGCACATTAGTAATCAGCAGTTAATAAATACAGTATTATACATGCACTGATTGAGAAACGACACTCACCCATCATCTTGTACGCAGTGGCGCAGATCCCGTTGGTCTCACTGGTCAGTGTGCTGGGCTGCGGTGGCGGTGGGATGTTGGGTCTGTTGCGAGGCTTTGGGACCGGCCGCGGTCGGGGAAGGGAGCCGGACTGGTAGGGAGACGGGGACGGAAGAGCGGCTGCATCCTGGCTGGTAGAGGAGGGTGGGGGCGTGTCTGGAGGGGTCGGGGTGCCTGGAGGTGAGGGGTCCGTGCCCTGCTGGTCCCCGGTGGAGTGGCCGAGCGATGCAGGCTGCACCGGAGGGCTGGCCTGTGTCGGAGGCTCTGGGGGCGGATGGCTGGGCGCCTGGATTGGGGGCTGGTTGCTGGAGTGGCGCCTGGGCGTGGCACACGGTTGTGAGGCGGGAGAGGTGGGCGAAGTGGGCGAGTGGCTGGAGAGGGGTCTGGGAGAGGGGCTGAGAGACTGGGAGGAGCCAGAGGAGGAGGTTTGGTTCACTGAATTGCAGGGTTGACTGGGAGGAGGGTTTGTTGGTTTGGGAGGAGCAGGAGCCTGCTTCTTGGTACCTGAAAGTTGATGGTGAAGAAAAAATATATAGTGGAACAGCAAACATGAAGCAATTGAAATTTTACAATCATGGCGCACCTCATGGTCACGCATATGCAACAAGTGTGAACTGGTTATTAGAGGTGGTTCTGCAGCTACCACCAAGAGAACAAACAAGTTATCATAGTGGATGAACTGCAGTCAGGTGAAAAGTTCAACATTCTCCAAGGTCAGACTGGAAGTTCTACTGAAATGTGCTGAGGCGTCTGAGCAAGAACATTCAACGCCCTGAACTGTGGTATGATGTTCCCATCAGCCAATTCTATAATATAATAATAATATTACTATTGTCAATAATAGTAATAATGGAAAACATGTGAATCAATGAAGTGACTCCAGTGTGTAATTCCAAAACAGTGCTATTGCTTATGTCACATAGATTTATGAGCTCTTAAATGTAGGCATGTGATAAACACTAGCCTAGCTTTGTGAGTGATCAAAAAGAAGAAGAAATCGATTGTCAGATTTAAATGAAGACAGTGCAGAGATGTAAAATCAGAGCAATTAGGTCGTCTTCACATCATGAGATCCTCAGTGTATAAAAATGTTTTATTTTGCAGATACTTCCCAGCTGCACCAGTCCCTTGACTTAATTCGTCAAGAGTGGCTGAAAATCTGGTCGTGTCTGTTTGCGACAGATCAAAGTACCAACTCTTACCTCTGCGCATCATATGTGGGCTCGGCCCCATGGATCCAGCCCCGGGGGATCCGGTGCCCAGCTGCCCTGCAGTCTGGCCGCCTCCTCCAGAGCCATTCCTCTGCAGCACAGGGGTCTGAGCGGGTGTAGAGTCACGTAGCTTTGGGTTGCTTTAGAAGAGATGAAAAAAACAAAGAATCAGAATCCTTTTTATTGTTGCTATGTATACGTTACATACACATAACGAAACTGCAGTTGGAAGTCAATTTCGTTATGTGTATGTAAATGTAAAGGCTTTCAAACATTCAAAATTGACTGAAAATCTGGGTACTGCTTACACATAGAGTACAGCATGCACCACTGAATGTTTTTAATGAAGGTTCGAGCTATTACAGTACATACAGCATTCTATGAAACTGCTATACAATGCATGTTCTGTAAATATAAACCTCACAAATATGATTTGAGTCTCATCTAAATTTACCTTCCAAACAGAGTCTGTAGGACAGAAAGAATGCTGAACTGAATAGTGTTATCTGTCTGAAAATGAATGTTGTCCTTTCACCGACTAAATCAAAGACACCCTTCAGTCTTTGCATAACAGGCACCAATGTCCAGGCCTTTCAAAGCAGTTTGAGCCAGTTAGTGCGAAGTTCCTGCTGATTCTAGTGATTTTTGGGAGGAAAGCAGAGGGATGGGAAGTCGAGAGGCCTTCAGAGTGACTGTTAGCAGAATGACAGAGGCCATTGTTGTGCTGTTTCTGTGGGCTGGCTTCAGAAAAGTCTGCATAGCTGCAACTGGTGGTGGCGTAAGAAAACTTGTGGTTTTGTAAGAGAAACAATAAGCCGAACCAAAGTGACCGGAGAAGGCCTGGTGTCTGTGTGATGCCTGTGAGTCATGCATTAATAATCCACAGTACTTCATGAAATTAATCAGACTGACAACTGTTTACAGAGAAGGCACTAATATTTTCCCACAGTACTAAATGTGAAACCATAAACGCATGCATGTGTGTCTGGAAGGCATGCTGTGTCATTCCCCACCAGCAGCAGAGATGCCTGGAAGCAGCTCTTACCTGAGCTCCTCTGTGTGCTGGGCTAGAAGCTGCTGAGCAGCTGCCAGAGCAGCCAGATTCTGCGCCAAGCTATGCTGGGAAGTGTCAAACCCTGAACCCCCTGGTGGAGCTTGTGTCTGGGGCTGGGGCTCAGCAGAGGGCTGGGGGACCTGCCCGGCCCCATGTCCCTGCCCCTGAGCCTCCACAGGGGGTAAAGGAGGCTGGAAGGCAGGTGAAGTGTGCTGCTTTCTACCTAAGGTGTTACTGCCTCTACGGAGGGTGTGGTCCGAGTGCTTGTTAGGGGTGCTACACAGGGACAGCAGGGAGACAGTAACGGAAGGAAAAAAACAAACAGAAAACACCGCAGCTTTGATCAGGAAGTCACTGATTAGACCAGATTCACCAAACCCTAGAGCAACCACAGAGAAGTAAGTATATAAAAACAGTGGATCATATCACAAAGATTATTTAGGCCAAAATTTAATAGAAGCAAAAGGACCAGAAAAAGCAACTGGATTAAAGCAAAATTACTTCAAAAGCAATTAATTAGAGTTAGCAGTGAAGGCTGGAGGCTAGAAACACCTAGGAAACGAAAGAGGTTTCAGAGAAGCCACCAAGTTGATTACTTGTCTTTGCGCGTCGTGTCGTTCTCCGGTCCCACCATGCTGCCAGGCCTCTTCCTCTCAATGGTGCCAGAGTCATAATCTAGATGGTTGTTGTGGTTGGATGCAGGTGTGGGCATCACAAACACGCCGGACACGTTAAAGTCCACATCTGTAAGAAGAAAGAGTAACTCTTACCAGAACTTACTATCTAGTTAACTTAAGGAACTGTGTCTGGGTCTGGGAAATCTTACAGAAAACTTGGGGAGAAGGAGGTTATATTGCCTCCTTTTTTTAATTAAACAACATATTGGGAATGCGCACAAACCAAATTATAGTCTGTTAAATTACCCCACTTTGAAATACAGTAAATTTAATCAACTGAGTGTTGTCTTGCAGCTTTACTTCAAGATGCTTTAGCAGGATACAAGGACTCATCGTAAGACTTGAACTGAGATCTGTGATGCTGCGGTGAACTTGACTAACCAAGATCATGTGGGTCAAAATGTGGCTTGTTACACCGTTCATAATGCAAACCAAACAAAGGAAACAACTCTGAGGTTTTATAGGTAAGAGGAGGCAGATGTTGACAGACAGACTGCCAACTCAAACTGCCAAGAATAACATCAAAAAACAAGGCAGGAAGTTAAGTCAGTCATGGCAGATATCCATACTGAGCTTTACTATACCTTTGTCCCTGATGATAATGAATCAATTAATTTTTTCATGTCTTTATTCTCACGAGGAGATCCTGGTCTATTACCAAGTTAATACACACGGCATTAAGGTGCCTCCACATGTCGCCAGCGCGTCACAGAAGAAACGTTACGACGCGACTCACTGGGCAATTAAGAGTCGCAAATCTGCCTGAAAGCGTCCGTCTAGAGACAGTGAAAGGAGTTTCCTACAGAAGCAGACGGCAATTAACCAAGCTCCTTATTATTGTGAGGTGACAGCTCTCACTGTCCCATCATCCCTCACTGTGTGTGTGCAACAGAGTTAATTATGGCAGCAACCCTGTCGGCCATCTATCATCATCTCTGCCTCAGACACGGGGACTGAAGGGAGACTGACAGGAAGTGGCTTTGACTAGCCTCCCTGACCATCTGTGATAACTGCATGATGTTTCCAATATTTAGGAACACATTAAGGGTACAGAAATTTGGTCTGTTTAGCGCTTTGCACTTCTTTGTTCAATTAGTATCAAAATGAATAAAATTAAAAATGTTGTTACCCTTTTTTCTTCCCCCCCAGTAACTTCACAAATGAATGATTTTCTCAGTTTTTAATTGTTTGTGTTGCTGCTTCTGAATTAGATTTTTTAAGAGAAATTTAAAAATGACTCAATATTCTAATTTCATTTTTGTGTTTTGTGCTGGTGGTTGGACTGTACCATTAGGGCACAGGGGTAGCAGCTACCAGCCATGAACTGAGTCGTGCAGTCACATTGTGCGGCCCATGTAGCTCAACGGACTGTACGATAATTAATCAGCCACCCTATTTTGGGAGGGTTTACAGACGTATGTGAACATTACTCAGACTGGAGCTGAAGGCCGGCGTATTGTTATTGTTGTTGTTCAGATTAAACATAGAATAGCAGCCTTAAAGTGCAAGTGTGCCTCCCGCCCTCCCTTCTGCAGCTGAAGAGGGTTTGTGTATGTAATGACACAAAGGGCCATTAGATGCAGCGTGTGGGCTAATACATGAATAAATAAATACAAATAAGGGTTAAGGCAATGTTAGTAAAGTGATGTACAATGGTACAATGGCTAATGGTGCAGTCCAACCGCAAACACAAAACAGAGAAATGGAAATTAGAATAATGAGTCCGTTTTTATCTCTACTTCTAATATCCAACTCTAAACGTAAACAAATTAGAGATGAAGCTGCAAGGCAATTATCCATTTGAGAGCAAACAAAAAAAATGAAAGATTAGAGCCCATTGTTCACTTTGACACAATGCTTGGAATCACCTTTTCCCCCCCCAATGAATTAGGTTTATGGAAAATATCTGGTAAAAGACTACTTTTGGTTCTATTATATGACATGTTTTCTGTTGTAACCTTCAAATCGACGTCTAAAGCACAAACTACGGTTTGAACCTGGATGAAGACAGCAGGTATTTTTATCTCGAGCATTGGAAGCTTGATCACGACTGATTTTCTTATCTTATTAGACAGTTAATATAATTTGCCTTCCCCATGAGTCGCCCATTTCTGGTTGGTCTATTGACTGCAGAGAGAGAGAAAACAGCAGAAAACCTACCCTCAGGAAAGAACCAGTCAGCGTGCTGGATGATAGGCTCCACAATGGCCACTACGTGCACAGAGGTAGCAGCAGCCATCTCTGCCAGACTCCTGGGCGTGCATATATAGATGAGCAGAAATTAGATGCTTCCCAACTTAATGACGGGCAGACTGAAATAAGCTCAAATAACAGACTGTCATATGTGGAAATTCACTTCACCACCCTGGATGAGGATCAGATCTCTCAAGACTTTGTTACTCTCTTGTTTTAAACACGACTAACATGTATTTTTCTACATCAGTATGAGCGTCCCCACTCTCTGAATCCCCTCTCACCCCTCAGTCTTGGCCCAGAGCAGGTTGGGTCCCAGGACGATGGCGATGTTGCTCGGAGTCATTTTGTTTGTCTCGCTGTCCTGAGCCAGTTTGGCTAAAAACTTCACCAGATACCTGCAGAAAAGCACAAGATGTAAAAAATGGTCTCACACAAGAGAGGAAATGAAAGCAAAACCTTGTAGCTTCAAGCAGCTAACCTCAAGTTGTTTTTGTTGTTCTTTGGTAGTTTATCGCACACAACCCAGAGCGCCTGGAGCCGTTTGTCCGGGTCTGACACACTAGAATGATAGAAAACAATAGGTAATTGAAAGCAGAGCGCTTTAATAGCCCAGTCTCCAGATGGCTAAATGGCCTAAATTTGTTTTCCTGTCATTTCTTTTTTTCAATGCTGTACAATGATGGATCCATTCAATGTTGGTGCATTTCATTTCTAGTGATAATATTCGGAGCCTTGCCTGGATGCCTGGATCCATTCATCATAAAGCTGGTGGGTCATTAGAGGTTCTGGGAGTTCCCTCAGGTAGGACTTCAGTGCTCCTGGAACCACAAACACAGACAATTTGTCTAAGATACTTTAAAAGAAAAAAAAAAAATAGGTGGTTTTACATAAATCAAGCTATCGTGCGAATTAACAGTTTCAATTATGAACATTTAACCCTCTGAACCCCAATCCTTTCCTATGGGTTTAAAAGGCATGTTATCTTTAAAATGACAACAACTTTCTGACACTCCTTGAACTAATCATGAGTGATATGCGGTTCCATCACGAAAATGAACCAAATCTAAGCTTAAAATTGTGAGGGTTCACCAAAATAGCTTTGCTTCAAATTCTGTAAATAAACTAAAACTCCAGCGCTTCTCAGCACAACTGAGAAGCCATGAGTGACTCAGCTGCAACCAACAGTCACGTGAAGAAAATTCCAGGATTATTTGGCTGAAGTGCCGCTGTGTTTAAACAACAAAATAAATAATTCTTGAGCAATTAAATAAAGGCATTGTGGCTTAAGAAGTTCCTGGAAGATACATTTAGCATGGGAAAATACTACACTAAAGTGGATTTGCAGAGTAGTGTGACAAGCACGTAGCTTGTAGAGATTACAGAAGTGTAAGCAGCAAAATATCCATAGTATGTAGAGCCACCATTTTTCAATATTAGTAACCTTCAGGGAAATGTGCAGTTTTTTATTTTTAAAAAATACATAAATAATCAATGAAAATCAACTATTTTTTCCCCTTTTTTTTTTTGATTTTTTGGCTTTTTGGTTTTTTTTTCTTGCCCCAAAACCTTTTTTGGGTTTTTTTTCTTTTTGGTTTTGGTTTTGTTTTTCCATAGAGGTGCAGGACTTTATAATGCATTGAAAAATAAGCTCACAGCGAGTAAAAATGTGAAAAAAAACATGCCCAGAAACAGCTTGGGGTTCACAGGTTACATTAATTTGTCACTGAGACATGAAGACGCAAATACTAACTTTTATATAAATGCCAATTTTTGCTTGTTTTTGAATTGTGGTCCAAATTTACATGAAAATACAACGTTGACAAATGGCTGTGGTTACCAGCGACAGCGTGGGGGTCAGAGTAGAACTCTTCCAGTTGTGAAGTGGAACAGTCCAGCGCTGCCTTTAGCTTCTTTAGTTTGGATGCCCCTGCTGCAATTCTGAATAGGCCCTGAGACACACAAAGACAAATAAACCACAGTAACGTCGGCTGCAAACAACTACAAAGACACATCTAGGCATTTAATTTCCACACAATCAAACAGTCATGCTTTCCTAAGACTGAATTACAGATAGGCTCTGTATAAATCCATTACATAAAGTCCCTCTGCCAGCTGTACATAATGAAACCTTAAAGCAGGCAAACAAACACACCCAACAGTCAGAGCACAGCGAGCTATTTACTCTGACACATAAACAAAGGCTGTCTTCACACCATAATAACACAGGCTGGACTCACAGGAGAATGAATAGGGCAACAAATAATGTACTTTGCAGTTAACACTTGCACTCTCTCTCTACCTCTTTGCACAAACATGGACACACACAAAGAGATCAGATTTATGGACAGGAGACAAGTGGATTCTATTGTATTCTAAATTTACATTTCATAAATCATCCCTGTGCCAGAATGGGTGGCCACTTCTCTGGAACAGCATTACACAAAATCTGGCACTTTCCTGTTTACAGTTTGTCTATCAGCGCATCTCCTTGAAACTTGGGATGTTCATGTGAACAAACACTTTAAAGCTTAGTTTCAATTATGTCAATGAGCAGTGGAGCTGCTAATTGCAGCCACAGCTCCTTCTTCTACTTCAATGGTTAAGACACGGAAAACAAAAGCACAGCCAAGTTAGCAAACAAGATTAGGAGTGATCTCCAAAGCACATGTCTGCAGACATGAACCTCAGCTTAAAACACCCCAACTGCTAAATGTCATCCACTTTTTCTATCAGAGAAAAGATCTAATATTTACTTCTGAGAAACTAGAGGCAGTGCATATGTAGCATTTTTGGTTTAAAAAAAAGTTGTTGTCCTCACCACCATTGCTGACGTAACTCAGGCAGGAATCATGTTTATAGACAAGATAATGTAGAATTATTCCAGTTAGTCACGTGTATTCATATGAAATAGCAAGTAGGTGAGTCTACTATCTCTACAGCTACTGTTGTTAATGTTCTGTGGTGAACTGAATCATGAGGTAGCCTGGTGCAGTTATCCAAAGCCTAAACAATCATGCTAAACTCATTTTCATGAGCATGAAGCTTGCTGTAATGTTGTAGCTTTACCGTATGCATTAGGAAGTCACTTCATACCACATCATGGGGAGATTGCTCGATACTGAAATAGTACATCAATAACACAGCTCTCTGTTGGACTACTGGGTTGCAAAATGGCATGCAGTTAATGAAAAAAATTCTGTTGCATGGCAGAAGAAATGCTGATTTACTGTTAATTCTGTGACACTATATTATTTTTACACCTACCCTCAGCTGTGTGTAACATCTTCTTACATTGTTTAATTTCCTTTAAACTTTTCTCTTTAGTGTAACCAGTTTAATATTTGTTAATCACCACACAGTAAGAATTCACATTACCACGAACTTGACCACAGCTGTTGCAACAGGATGACTTGCTAAATATATCTATATCCTATCCTGAATTTCAAGTCATTGCGATATACGTGGTCTTAAAATAAGACAGTGTGGTTTTCACATAGGCACAAGACCATTGCAGTAAACCATATGTTTGGTCACATCAGAATGCAGCACTTAGCATTTAGAACATTCAGGCTGGTGAAGTGAATTAATACATTGGAAAAAGATTTTTGCATCTCATTCATGTACAAATTGCTTCAGCTCTGATGGGCATAAACGATCCACAAACCTGCAGAGTGGGATGCTAATTCTGTATTCATCAGAGTGAGCAGCCCATTTCACATCTGACTAAGTGATTTGAATCAAACTTTATGTTTAACTATTGCACTTGAAAGTGAAGACAAAGAAAAACACTGAATGAGTGGAATTATTGGTATGAAAGGAGGAGGCCACAGGACAAAGGATTACACTACATAATTTATATAAAGTCAACAACGATGGTCTTAAAAAAAAGCATCACTGGCAGCCCTCCCAACCCCCTGCTCCTCATCATCCACGTGACGGCAACTTGAAGCAACCGAGGCACTTCAGTTCATTATTTCTTCAGTCTCATCTCCTGCTGCACACGTAGAAGGACGGGATGATTCATACCAATTCAATTTTACTCATACAGTAATTTAATGCCTCCACTTTTTCCATCAATACAGCTGAATATTAATGTAAGATGCTATGAATGGAGCACATTTCTTTGTATTTGTTTAATCTCTCCCTCTCTCTTCACTTCCTTACCTCCTCCTTCATGCCAGTCTCTAGAAGCATCATGACGCAGGCCTCTAGTGGCAGGGCGATCTCCCTTCCGCTCCTTTTCAGGTGCTCATCCAGCCCAGTGCCAAATGCAGGCTTTTCCATCCATGAATCTAAAAGCAAAGACAGGAATTATTGCTGAGAAGAAAGGAAAGAGAGAGAGAGATACTCAAGTGTGATTTCATTCATATTGAGTCAGATCTGAAGAGACATAAAACAAGTGTTGTAATGGAGCTGTTGCAGATTATTTGTGTGACCTGTCTGTTACAGTGGTATGCAATAAAAAAAGGATTCAGTGCAAGCAAGGCCTGTTGCTCGTTTGGATGGCAGATTTCTGGGTCAACAAATCTCCCTCGGGCCAGGTTTTTTTTTTTTTTTTTTAAACCAGTCCTCTCTCCCCCTACAGGGTGCAGCCAAATAATAACCACATGCTCCCAGCTAGCAGAAGTGATTGTTCAGCCATCTTTCTATGTTTATGAGTGCACGTGTGTGCGTGCGCGAGCTAATGCGCGAGCGTAGAGATAGGCAGAGAGCACGGGGAGAGTTGGTGGGGGCTGCAGAACCCAGGTGGGTGTGATGTGAGAGAGGGTGGGGGTGTGTGTGGAGTTCGTGAGTCATCGCCACATGCTGGGAGACCAGGCTCGTCTGGTTTAGACCACATGTGCAGAAAAAACAAGCTCCTTGAACGAGACACAGCTAAAGAGTGCCGAGCAAGACAGAAACCTCCTGTCAGGAGACATTCTGTTTGTAAAACACAAAAATAGATTATTTTTGAAGAGTAAAGTGGTAAAAACAAAAGACTATTCTTTATTATCTGGGTCCTATTTGTGGCCTTTGCCAATTACCACAACTGGGGTAACTGTAGTCCAACTGTTAGAAAAATACACCAGATGGATGTAACTACAAGGTAGAAAAGCTGGTCTGATTTCTAAAGCCAGCAAGAGACATGAATGAAGAACTGCTATTTCTCCAAGCAACTACTCGTCTGGAGACATTTGAGCAAACTTCTTAAGTGTTTAAAATGAAATGTCCTTTTAAAAGGAAACCAAAACACACAGGAATCAAAGTAAAACAGGGGCTGCTGCTTAGAGAAAGAGAAAGAAAAACATAAAGAGGTAACATATTATGCATTGGACAGTACTTTCTCATGTGCAAAAAGTGCAGTCAAAAAATTCAAAGTATGCGCCTATAAAAAAATAAAAATCTGTGACTTTAAAGCAGACTTTCTGTGTTGCAATGCACTGCTCCCAGCTCTCCTGCAACACTTGTACCACTCCCTGGAAGTCTTGTTATGTAAATACGTCAAGCACCATATATGTGATGAGTGCTGAACTTCTTAAACTGTGTCAAAGCAGCAAAGTTTTAGCTTGAATTTAATTTTGAGGAATATAAAGACGACCCAGAGAGCCAAATCCTGCAAGTAGGGTGGGTGGGTAGCAATGACGGCGTTGTTTGTTGGCCACAGAACTCACTGGGCCGTGACTGGGCACACGGTGCTCTGGTGTTTCTAAGTGTCATCGTGCCACAGTTTTCAGGTCGTTTTTGCCAAATGTTCCTCTTTAGACACCTCAGGACGTTGCAGTAGAAGTCTGCCTTGACAGTGTGATCTTGGCGGACACATTCAACCACATAAATGTCCACGAAAACAATAAACTTCTGCCCTGATGGGACTTTTCTGGTTTTGACTCTTCCACTGTGATAACTGCTGTTTCTTCTCCTGGTGGTAGCCACAGACCCAGTGATGATCCTCAACATAGCGATTGCCTCAACTCGGCTGCTGACTGACAGAATTTGATGTTCTCTTCTCTCCAGTTTCCAGTCTATGGTAAAACGCAAATTCGCACCTACCAGTGGTCACAAAAACATGTGTAACAGTGTCCTCAGAGTTACTGCTTGCACATGTAGCCTGACCCTGACGCTCTCCGTGCACGCATAACCGCAAACTGTTGATCACCAATTTTTTTTTTTGTTTAAACAATACTGTATTATTTTGTGTGCGTGTGTGTGTGTGGTTAAAGGCATGGTGGCATGTATTATACCTTGCTGAGCCTGGATGGTTGGCAAGACACTCTCCAGAACAGTGAGAGACTTTCTGTGGTAATCCGCCTGAGCTTCTAAGAGCTACAGAAACAGAGAGACATAGATGAGGGGCGAGTACAAAAGGACAAGCAGTGAAGTACATGACAGCAAAGTAAATAAAATAGCTGGCCAAGTCTCTGTTCCCCAGTTACTCTGCAGCTGTGAACATTCCCACAGAAAGTCATGCGAAAACATTTTTGGATTGTTGACACACTGGACTCACCGTTATGAAGTAGTGGGCATAGTCGCCTTCTTTTGAGAAAAAACTGTACATGTCTGCAGCAAGTTGATCCTGTTAGACAAAAACATGAAGTTAATCTTTATACACAATTTCGAAATCAAGTTAGAATGTGATTTACACAAGAACAGTCACTAACAGAAAGTAAATAAGAGGAAAGGTAGATGTACGGCTAATAAAAGATCTAAATCTCTACTACACAAAGTCATTAATCAAATGGAAGGATATTTCAGGTGGCATGAGGAAAGGCGTCAGTGGTCAGCTAAGCTTTACGTGAGTCATAAATCCTCCTGCTGTTGGCAGGACTTTGGGAGATTGGGAGGGAGAACTAGTGAAGGGGAAGCACAAGGCTCTGCACTTCCTGGACAGAAAAACACTTCATGCAGCCGCTACACACTTAAGCTCACTAATGACTCAGTTCAATAGATAGATGCGCACACACATACACACACACACACACAGAGCTGACAGGGCATTTTCAGTCATTTGCGTGCGTCAGCAGACCAGCTCAGAGGGCCCAAGGGTCTTGGAATGTCCAGTTGTTGCTGTGATGATTTTCCTCCCAGTTTAATGTTCTAGCCAGGCCTATTTTCAGTTTCTTTTCCTCGCAAGTCCTCGGCCATAAATGACCTTTAGCCTGCCCATTCTTCAGGGCACAGCCTAGTTTTTCCTCCCAGTCTATGAGGCCAGATGTGAGCATAAAAAGAATTAAATACAATCTTCTACATCTAATGGCATCATGCCCTTGCAAAAGCTTTTCTGTGACATTGCTGTAATATAATCCTGATAGTATTATGAGAGGTGGCCTGCCCTGCTATGAACTTGACAGCTACAATGAAGCAATGTGCTCTACAGCTGTGTGTCATTTGTATTCATGTTGGTTACCTTGCAAAGCTCCACTTTGTTCATGGCCTCATCCACCTCCTCCTTGAGTAGGTCAGCCTTGGCCGTCAGTGCTTGAGTGTTTGTTCCTGAGATTATTGACTTGGTTGCCTGCAACCATCTGAATTCAGAAAAGCAAGAAAAACACGGAAATCTGAGACTGCTTATAACAGATAAAGAAATACTTGAATTTGAAATTGAAGGTGAAGAGTGTAACAGAACTCATGCTGTCCCTGAGTAAAGCATGTCTGGTACTCTGTCAGCAGTTCCAGTGGTCTTAGAATGAGTCTTCAGACAAGGAGTAAAAACACAAGTTTAAATTGTTCTGACAGAATGAGGTGTAAACGAACCTCGCTCTGGCAGAATCATAGTCCAGCACTAGTTTGGCCAGCTGTTTCCTCTGCTTCAGGATGTTGGGGATGTCCACCTACAAAAACACACCAAGGTGAGCAAACCTAAGACGGTTTATCAATGAAACAGACCTCAAAGGCAGTGCTGATGGTTTTCCTAGATAACTATCATAGGACCTTTCCACTGATTAGTTAGTTTAACATCAAAATACAGAAATGTCGATAGCAGTTTGCAAGTTGGTTGAATTAAACTCTTGAAGCATTTACTCCCAGTTGAGTTTGTTGGTGAGAGCGATGGCATTTAAAGCACAGAATTATCACAGCATGACATGTAAATGAAGATAGAGGCCCTTTCTGAACCAAACAGCAATGTGTCTTCTTAGAAAAGATGCAGGATTAATAGTTGCAAATGTAAACATGTCTGACAGCAGATATTCACGTCTGTAAAACATTCAAATAAACAGAATGCAAATCAAAGTCTGTAATGACTACAAGGAAAGTGCGTCATGCCTGGTTAATGTTATGAGGGCTGGAAGTCATATAATCACATGAACAAAACTGGTCAATATACAACCTACTTCTGCGTACATGGGACTTTTAATCAAAACTTCTCTACCTTGTTTTTTTTAAATCTGTTTTGTATTCAACTTGTTTTGTTCTTGTTTTTATCTTATCCCCTGTTAAGCGACTTTGAGTATCGTGAAAAGCGCTATACAAAATAAATGCATTATTATTTATTATTAGAGTTCAACTGCTCCTGGATCATATATGTTAGTTATATTGAAGAGCAAAAATTATGGGTTCATTGTTTATTACCTTTAATGTATTTAGTAACTTAGTGTGAAGGCACCACGTGACTACACCGCCTGCTCAGCTGTGATTAATGCTTTGCTACGTGCACTGCAGACAGTGTTTAGACATAAAAAAATAATCAGAGCCAAGCTGCAGGACAAACTATGTAATGACATGATCTCTAAATTACCCCAAACATCTTTTTCTGCGTTGCAATTAAGTTTAAGATTGACGTATATCTGACAGTATATATGTCAATATTGATAAATCTGTGATGGCCAATATATCTGTTGGGCTCTACTCAAAGCTGTAGTTCATTTGCAATTGAGCGAATTAAACCCAAAAATAAGTTAATTAATCTTTTCCTCCCTGATTTAGACCAAATAAATCAAAAAACACGAATGGGACTGCCATGCAGACACATACGAAAGTGTTTTTTTAAAACATTTCGTCCAGCTGCTGTTATATCCCCAAAGCTTAAGGTTTCTGACCTCTGCTAGCTGACTGAGTGGATCCAGAACGTCCTTTTCTATCTGCAGCTCATGTTGCATCAGTTCCGATGCCAGACGATTCTCTGCCTCCCCGCAAACTTCCATCATCTTCCTGTTGAGAGAGAGAGAGCAGTGTAAAAATGTGAAACATAGTCATGCTTATGCCTCATTCTCATAACAGCCCTACTAGGTGAGGATATGAACTGTTCTGCAACCAGTGTGATCACACGTCTTCTTGGCAAGACATGATTTACATAACAACACAGGCGGACGGCAATCTGTGTTACTAGCACTTACTCTGTCCCCAATCAATAGTTGAGAGCAAAACTAGGTCAATGTAATGCCATCATTTCTAGCTGCCTAAAGCCAGGAGTGTACAGTGATCTAGTGACAGTTAACCTACGATCATTAATCAGGGCTTTGGGGAACACATATTCCAGTAATTAAAACTCTATACCTTAAAACACAATAGAAACCGCAACAAACTAAAAGAATACATCACTGCTTTACATGAACAAACAGACCGACTGTCTGCCGTACTTTCCCTTCCTTATTATTTCCAGACAGACACATGGCTGCCGTGTAGAGTTGGAGACATCCACTTTCTAGATCCTCAACTGCAAACTGACTAATCTTGTTTTGTGCATTTGTGTCGGTCACAATTAATGAGCTGAACCGTAATGTAAGGGAACTGCTGAAAGTCCCAGACACAGAAACAAAACTGGGCAGATTGCTTGGCCTGAATGCATGGCCTCATATTTCACGCTCTCTAGGGTGCATCTGCTCCATATAGTAACAGTAACCAAGGTGGAGCAATTGGACGTCTGGTGTGTCAATCAATCGCAAACTCACCCTATCAAGGACTCTTCTCCCAACTGGTTTCCGCCTTCCACCATCGCCTGGGATAGTGCTGTGAGAGGCAGCTTTTTCTGTGGTGTGTATGTGGAAGAGGAACAGATGCAGACAGTGATTAGACTTATGAGCGCACAAAAAGTACCAGCTTCTTTAAAGAAGAAAGCGTTTCATGTTGAAACCGATGGAAAATTCATCAAGGACTTTCCATTGAACAAGTCGACAGTAAATTCGCAGCCAGAAAGAGGAAGAGAGCTTTCCGAGCAAAGGAGGAAAATACAGATGTTAAATGGGATTTAAGATGCAAACTAGGGAAGTGAGAGATCTATCAAATGACAGTGCTGGAGTTTGTTTTGTTTTTTTTACAGTAACACCGTTTACATTTGTACAAGAAGACTGATGTATGTTGAACATCCTGTTTTGATACCGAGAATCCCAAAGGCAAAAGTGTCATGCAGAGTGAATAAAGATGACAGACGCTGGAATGGGAAATGGAGCAAGTGGTGCTGAGGACCAGAGAGGTGGAATAAGTGTTTTTACCTGACCATTTCCTGTATAGAGGCGTGGTACGGACTGTGGTGCATTTTTGGGTGTTGTAGAGTAGAAAAAAACAAAAGAGAAATCATGGACTGAACTGCCTACTGCGGACACTTTTAAGGCATTGATACTAAAAACAGTGAGAACTCCACCTTGTGTGGGAGGTGATATAAAAAAAATGAAACATCCTGGAACAGCTGATTGATTAGGTTAGCTTGACTTTAAAGGTATGACAAACATTTTAGTGCAACAGACTTAGTGCCTTACATGTCTCTTCTCTGCATCTGCCCCGATGTGTCCCTGCAGGCATGACACCATCCGTTTGTGTGTGTTGTGGGACACGACGCGCACCAGCTCCATGCGCCGTTCGATCTGTGCACAAGAACGACATGCAGGAAAAGATCTTTATCAAACCCATCTGAGAGTACAGTGCAAGAGTTTTTTCACATGTGTATTCTATTAAAAGTTTTGAATTTGGCTGCACAGGTGTGACATTTTTTTAAATACAAAAATGTATCATGACAAAGGAAAATACCACAGTACAACAAGTACAAGAAAACACATGACTGCAATTACTAAATGAACTTGTGCTTAATCTCATCAACACCATTAACACTAAGACAACAGCGATTCTGCTTTGTTGAAAGCTGATGAGCTCCAGTCCCATGCATTTGATTTGTAGTGGCCTTGTGGGAGTCAGAGGTCATAGTTCAAGCATGATTGATAAGGTTTGTCCCTGCGGAACGACGCTGGAATGTTATCTTTGAAACACATGACTCATCGGAAGTGTCTTCATAGCAACGGCCCCTGAGCTGTGACCGAGAGCGAAGGGGTCCTTTGGCCTTAAAAAGGCCTTTTTGATTACACAGGCTTTCGCCTGTCTACTAGTCGGACTACACAGATCCACTCTGTGCCTTTAGGCTGACAAGATATAATACTGTCATTGATTGAAGTCACTGCTATTCAGGCTTAAGGACAGAGGCCAACTGAAGCTCCGCAGGATGACTATTCACTGTCCTCGTCATGCCAGGTGTCTGAGTGGGACAGTCAGTGTCAACATTAGGCTGACTGTCACTAACCTATGAATGGAACTGATGATTGCAAGTTACTGTTCAAGCCTACTTAAAAGTCAGGCCAGCATCGTCTGACGATGCAAAGAACTGGTTTATGTTGGCAGCACTTGTGAGAAAGTCAGGTTGCATGTCACTTGTGCACAGGTGTGTCTGCTGTTTGACTACAAAAACACAGTGAGAAAGTAAGAGCCTGTAAATGTCTCAAAGGGATCAACATGCACTTAGGAGTTGGGACAAACAATGTTCCAAATATAAATGGGAACGCTGAGGTCTAGAGGGGAACTTCAGCAGAAATGTAGGGAGACAAATGCAGAGGGAGGATCAACCAAATACCAGACAATTGTGTTCCAAAAACAGAATGGAGTCGGAACTCAGGAATTCCACAGCAGATATCCGCCTCCGTCCACTGCCCCCCTGTTCTCTTTTCCCTCCCTCTGTTCTCGCACTCTTACGTCATTCCCGACCCATGGTGGCCCCCGGCATTCCCAAAACAGCTGGCTTAAATACAAACTTACTAAACACACATGTATATACAGACATGCTGCATCCATACGCTATAGGTTGGGGAGCACTGCTTATACTCAACCCAGGGAGTACCTGGCACAAAACCATTGAGGGGATTCCCCTCCCTACGTTCCCATGTGGGTGTATGGGAACTGTTTGGATTACATGACAGTATTCTTCTTCCTCTCATTGTAACAAAATGGTTAGACGCACAATACTCGAAGAATAAAGCATGCAGAGGAGTGGGAAAACCTAGGCCAAAAAGAGCTGAAAGGCAGCAGGGTGTGTTTTTCCTCCGGCTATGTGATGAGGTCAATACTTGGTCAATCCCATGACGCGTCATAAGCCAGGGAATCCCAATAATAAGTAGGACAGACTGGGAGAAAAAACACACAGAAGGTGGCTGTGTTTGTTTATTGGTTTCTAAGAGAAAGGATGTTAACATGTCTGGACAAGTACCGAAAGAGCAAAAATAACATAATGTGACGCATTAAGGATGGAATTATCCAGTGAGCAACTGATGGCAAACAAAATATTCTTTGTTTGTATTAGGGATGTATGACAGAAGTGTTAAAACAGCTGGCTGCTACCTTATAAAATGCCCTAAGCTATTACACTCAGCTACAAGGGAGTGTACAACCCAGTATTTCTGGAGTATTTCTGTAGTAGCTCCATGTAGATGGGCTGCTACTGTATACAGAGGAGCAGCAAGGAATGGACAGCTGCGTGGCTCTTTGTCACGCTAGAGAACCGTACACAAGAAGGGCTTCACATGACTGGGCTGAGAAAAAGCCAAACACAGTCCAAGGACTCAAACCTGAGGATCAAATGACAAGACTGTCAACAAAGACCCACTTGCCGATTTTACAGAGCTAGTTAGCCTGACCAGCAGCTGATGAAATGATGAGCTAAGCATAGCTGAGTGTCAGATGGTACTTCCAACGGTTCCTTTTTATGCTCACTTTCAATTCTTCGCATGACATTAAAGATGCTAGTGAAACCAGCTGTGTGTTGCTGTAGAGGATACAGGGGGACTTGAAATCTCTCTGGAAAATATTAAAATACCAGTAACTATATTTGAAGAAGTGAGAGGCTGAGAAAAATGTGTGCAGCAGGGAATGAGTGATAAAACAAGAGCAATATGTACCAGTGATGGACACTTCATCAACAGCAATAAGAAAATTGTTTGATGTGATGTTCTGGCAGTTCTAACAGCTGAATAGTTTTACTTGCATTAACTACTATTAAGGATGTCACAAAAATGCAAAGTTTGGTTGCATGAAGAACTCTCATAACAGCCATCACACCCCTTGATGATTGAGCCCTTCAACTCCACATTGCTCTGCCAGTTGACATCAGTGCAGGATTTCCAAAACACACTAGTCTGCAGCCACCTGGGGCTCTCATCACCTTGGCCGCGTGCCCTTCCGAGATGGACTTTGCGGCCTAAAAACACCCACGACCCTGTGTCCTCCTCCACCGCAACCTAAACACAAGTACTTAATTACAACACCCTGAAAGGAAAAGGATTCAATTTTGGGACATTTGCTTATTTTCTTTCCTGCCGTGAGTCAGTTAAAAAGGTTCATATTAACCTCATGTTTGCTTTAATATGAAGTCAGGACGAGTAGCCAGTTTCACAAGGAGGTTGTAGACTTCTGTGTGGTGTTGGATCAGCCCAAATTGTTCTCATAGATTAATCTACATGCGAGTTTCACAAGGACAGCCTATAAGTTAGGCTGTCTGCCAAGATCCCATTAAAATGTGTTGTTGCAGAGGATATAAGGAGCATTAAAACCATTCTGGTAAACTACAGACTATCACTAATAATAATAAAGAAAAATGATAAGGCTGGGAGAAAATCTGAACACAAATTAAATTAGATGTCTTCTGCAAAAATAGCTCCATTATCATCCCTCCACAAAAATTCCAGTGATTTCTATCTCTCTGTGACTCACTCCCTTCTTCTCTATCAGACAGCAGTGTTCCTATGAAGTGAGAGACAGAGCCCAAAGAGGCACAGCGTCCGATTTCCAGACCGAGGCAGAACAATTGTGTCTTTGAGAAGCAGTCAAAGTCAACGGTCAGAAAAAAAAAACACAACATCCTCTCTTCAGTGAAAAACACTCCAAGCAGTTAGTCACCAGTGTTCACTTGTCTACTCGCATTACATCAAATCAAGCTGGCTACATCTAACTCTGATGTTCTCGCTATCACTCAAATCTGATTACTTTTGTTCACAGATAAAGCTCATTTCATAGACACACCTATTTTTTGGCAGAGGTATGAATTTAAAGGGCTGTTTGTGTAGATGCCAGCTCTTAAAGGAAGCAGAGAGAAGAAGAGGAAGAAGAATAGAGGGTGTTGGACATTGTGTCTCTTCTCAAGGAGTTATGCAAAGACAGCAGAGTTTGTTTGAACATTTATGATGCCTCCCATTCACACACAAAGACAATCCTCATCGGTGGAATGTCTTTGCTGAGCAGCCAATGCTCAGTCCCAACCCCACCTGTTGTCTGCTTCAGAAGATCTCTGGGGGAATCCCTGCACCAGCAGCTTTCACATGCATGCACTGAGCACATCCACCACCACACTGACCTCTGTGCAGAATGTTGAACCTGCTGCAGACAAACAGTTCACAGCACCACAGAAGTGCATCAGACCTGTTTGTCAGCAGCAATACCAAAAGTCTGCAGATGTTATTTGAAACAATTGCTGCTCCAGCTGTGTTCACCTCGTCTCAGACATTCAGGGAAGAGGATCTAATAAGTAATGTCAGCTGCTCTTTAGCTGGCATGAAAACATGCATACTTTTTGGCTTTGTCAGTACACTGTCCAGCTGCTCAAGCATATTTTTTGTGCATTTTAAATCCCTCTACATCCAACATTGACCTGTCACAGTGCAGACAAGTAAATGCAGAGGTGTGGCAGGCGAATTTCCAAAAAAAGAAGAACACTCGAACTAAAAGGCCTTCATGAGACACTGGGTAGATTTTTTCTTAAATGCAGCATTAAGCAGTAACAGACAAGTAAATGATGATTCTATTAATTTGCAGAAGTTGTAGCGTTTACTAAAGAAAATGCTACAATCAGCTGCAAACTACACCAAGCCTTATCAATGATGAATACAGCTACAAATAACAGAAATAAAGGCAGCTAACAAATGAGTTTATACTACTATACAACACTGAAAAATGTAATGCCACGTAACAAGACACAAGCTCTGTTTCTGTAACTCTTTCAACATGTGCGAGAAAGTGAACTTCAGTTGTGGACCAAAGATATAGTCAGAATTTTAACATTATTATTGTTTTTGTGTTATGCCTAATAGAATGAAACTGACACACTAATAAGTGCTGTACATTTATAATATTGGAAGCACAGCACACACAGTGACATAAACAGGACAAACCAGAAGGACAAGCACTAATAGTGACAAGTACTAATTTTGAGGTATTTATGTTTTGCAACATCCTCTATAAAAGGACACATGAGTTAAACATGACGTAAGCAGAAGACTCGCCTTCTTTTCAATGATCACAAGAGGACCGTAATGTCCTATTTTCACTACATGATCATTATCATGGACAAAAGAATTTTAGATAATGACATAATTGTAATGTCTATAGAAAATGTAAAAAGAATGATAAGAGTGCTATTAGTCGAATTCTTCTTTAACTTGGTGTATTGTGTTTTGTCTCTTTTTGTTTTTTTGGCAAATGAATCACACCCAAAATATGTGTGTCGGGAGGCAAAATTCTGTAACCATATTTGTACAAAAGTGTACACAAAGCGCCCTTATAATTAGAAGATTGTGAAAAGGCAGCCAGATGAACTGATAAAGATTCACAGGGCCAAACATCTGCCATCAGTACAATGTCAACTAAAACCAAAACCTACTATGTTGGAGTGTCAACCAGACATTTACTGACACTATACTACTTATTGTATTATCATATGTGTTTTACTAACATGACATCAGTATTCCATTGTCTAAATATCACAGTTACCATCACTACTGCTATATCATGACAGCCCTAATTTATAATGTGAAAGAATTTGTTTCCGTCTTTTAAGGCCTTCCTGATCGCTTTTTGTCGAGCATGGACACAAACTGATTTCACTCAAAGGGGAAAAACACTGGTTCATGTAACTGCAGCCAGGTGCAGCCACATTAGGAGCTGGTCAGAGCTCAGCAGAGTCTGACTAATGATTTACCTGCAGGAGGTCATCGCTGAGGACTTCTGTTTTCTCTGCTCTGTGGGTGAGAAAAAACAACACAGAGCGTACAGATTAGAACTGACAGACAACAATAGCTGACGTGGTTGAAAAAAAATTGTGCAGCGACTTAAAAATATGTGTCACACAAATGACAATACTCCTGAAGGACTGGTTTCCACGCTTAGCCTAAAAACTAAAACAGCGTCCTGGGCATCCATGGGAATGTTTCAAGACTGGGTGGGTCTCTTTAGTTTGTTGCCACGGCTCAATCAGCAAAGGAACAGGTTGGTATGCTGAAGCAAAACAGGCTGCTTAACGAACTGCGCTGCTGCATCTGCATGTACACTTTATATACCGTGGTAATATCATTAAAAAGTCATGAACTTTGAAAAGCTTGAATATAATTACAATAATCTGTTAAGATAAAAGAAAAACTTGTGTTTGTACAAGCTTTGATTTCCTTAAGCTGCAGCTTGTCGAGCTCATGGTGTCGTGCACAGACCGGCCATACAGCCCTGCTACGCCTGAGCCTATTAATAGTAAACTAATAGTTGGACTTGAAGAGGTCAGACAGATTAGATTCACTTAAAGGGAGAAGGCTGGGAAACACGGGCTCAGCTCACCCTGCTTATCAGCACCTTCACACTTGTTGGTGGCTTCTGTCAGAGGGTCACTGTCTGAAGTCAGGCTGAGATTTACTTGCAATTAATTAAGCAATGCCTATATTGTGGCATAGCTGCAGGACGACGCTTTAAAACCTTCCTTTGATGCATAAATGTTGTGTTTTAGCAGCCTCTTAATCTGAGGATTTATAGTGATACACAAATACATGATTTTGTTTACAGTAAGAAGACATGATGTACAACCGGTCTAATGTGTATTTTGAATTCACTCTTTCTCTCAGACTACTTCACTGTCGTACTTTGTGTCCCTGTACCGCTACACAGAATGAAGACTGTGCAGGTATTGTTGTGCCGAACTAATGTGCAAACTTTTCCAAGTGTAAGCTCAGTCCTCTAATTGAAGGGACCTGTAGACAGTCGCTTGCCTGCATTTTGGGTAACTGGAGCTCTAAATGAAGCCTGGGCCCTCCTCCAAAAACTGCTCTCTATGAACTATAGTAACCTCATCACAGCTGCTTTCAATTACAACACAGAGGCAGCGAGCAGGGAGAAACAGAGAGAGACTGACAGAGAAGGCACCATAGTTTGGGGGTCAGAAGGAAAGAAATACAAATTTTTTGGGGGGGGAGGTTGGAGGGTTAAAGACTCCAAAAAGTGCCAAAGCTCAATAATCTAGAGGTTTGAGATGAATGGAAAGATTTTCCTTGGAGGAGAGCCATAGCCAAGCTGGTGAGGTCACACATCTTCTAACCCACAGAAACCTACAGACAAGACTTCCAGTTCGCTGTGGAAAAAACGTGAGCCACGCACACACACACACACATACAAAGCATGATTATAAAGCAACAGTATGGAATCCATGTTCTGGTGGAGTCTACATGCTGAAGAGCTCTTGATGTGGTCCCGATCTTAAAAACCAATGTAATAATCAAGTAAACTTTCATGAATACACCTTTGTGCAATTCAGTCATTCACTATGTATTTGCTAGTTGATGTGATGCTTAGTTGGACTGCCATGTATTGCAAGATAAATGTAATTAGGAAAAAAATTAGGTAATGCTGAAAATGCATGTAATATTGTTCAGATGTGGCTAATTTCCACAGCAGCTCTACAAAATTTCTATATTTTTCTGTGTGTCGCGTGCACTTAAAAGCTGTTTTGCTGTCACTGCAAAAAAAAAGATGTTTTTCCCACCACCAGTATCCATGCACTTTAAACACACCACTTTGCATCTGGTCCACTTAATGGCATCTGTGGCTCATGAGCTGAATCAAATCAAAACACCAAAGGAAACCAGACTAAACTGTATACAAGCCAAGAGTAATACAAAAGCTTGACTGGTAGCCCGGCTCTGTTAATTTAGCTCTGCTTACCCATGTCAAAGTGAACAAGGACACCTGGTGATGTGTATATATGACATGAGCAAATATTGTCCTAACCTGGTTGTAATTGAATGATCAGAAGAAAACGTGAAGATGCTCATATTCAAGCTCCGAGAAGAGCAACATTAATGCGACCAACCTTAAAACGCCCTGTGTCATAGAGGTAAAAACAAGCTGCGTGCAGCCTAGTCAGAGGACAAACAACAAACAAAACAATAATTGTTTTGCCAACATCAGCTGACCTAGAGCGAATAGAGCTGACCCCCATCGAGCCTCGCTGAAGCAGCAGCCTTTGGAGAAAGTGTGTCACTGTGTGCTGCATGTGACTTCTTAACAACAAGAGATCCTCGCAGCACAGCCGTGGCCACTAGTTCAGAATGGTAACCATGGCGATCTACTATGAAAGTGGAAAGGGAGTAAGTGATTACCGAAGCCGTGAGCACAATAGAGCGGCTGTTACCAGCCACTCAACACAATCAGCGAGCTGCAGAGTAGGAAGGGTCTGCCTCTTACGGCTGCAACAGTTGGCAGCTTAAAGCATAAGGTAATGGATACTGGACCCAGATGAAAGGAGCAGGGAGGATAATGGAGTGACTCAGCCCATACAACGAACCTAATGTAGCTGATTATGTGAGTTGTTAAGCTAACATTAGATCTGGGCAAGAGAGAACATAACATGGGGGTGAAAACTGAAGGACTTCAACTCACTGTGTGTACAGATGGCATCAGGACAAAGCAGGATCCTTCCTATCTCACAGATATTTATATCCAAATGTTCTGACAGATAATAACTGCGTGATTAAACAACAATTCAGCGTATGACACTGTTTAGGGCTGCAACTAACATTATAATATAACAACTAACATTATTGATTATGATTTATTTATTTTCTCAAATGTCCGAAACTTGTAAAAATGTCTATTTTTGTTTCCGGATTCCTCTTAAAATTGTTTGTTTTGTCCAAGCAGCAACCTCCGGATCTGAAAAAAGTAATGGATGTGCCAAAGGCTGCAGTTCCTTGAATGGCCACTTGAGGCAAAAATTAGTCCATCCAGTCTGACTCACTGAATGTAGACTGTGGGTGTAGAGCCAGTGTTATACTTTGCACATCTGAAAAATGTGATGTAAATTTTGTGATCTCCTCAAGTCCAAGCGAACCCCTCCGTGGACGTTTTAGTCCAAAATCTGTGGCCTGACATTAGTGTGCATAGGCTGAATATATAGATATTGACCTATTTCACATGTATGGGATGGACTTTAACGGCAATAATTGATTAACGATTAGTCACTATCATCCCAACAAGGGGATCCTACATCCCTGCATTCCACTACACTTCCCCTATCTACATGTTAGCAATTTAAAAATTCCCTTAACTACAAAAAACAACAACAACGAGCAAAATACGTGCTCAAGTTTTGATTTAGATTGTGTAATAAGGCAGTTCGCTTGGTTTGTTCACTGAAATAGAGCAGTCGTCTTGCTGCCTGTGAAGATAATGCATTAAATAAATGTAGTGAAATATCTTATCGGGAGCTTAAAAACGTGCAGCTCTTTCAGTGAGATAGTCATTTTAATGACAGTGCTTGCCTCCTTAAGTGTAAATGCTCCACTAAAGCAATAACCCCAATACAATTTTAAATGTGGTGCTGTTGCTGCAACCTGTGCTTTGCAATGGCCAAGACAATTGTGATTGGTTTAAGAAGTGTTTTCTTCTCTATTGCAAAATGATAATACGGTGCAGCAAGACCAGTCTCTTGCGCTAACACAGCACTGTGGAGATAAGGCTGACCATGCAAGCAGCTGGAGCCACCACATCGAGCTCCAAAACTGCTCTTTAGGAAACCTATAGGTGATGTCAGAGTCACGGTTTGTCCATGTTTATATACAACGGACGGTTTTGTCAAACAAAAAGTACAATGTCACCAGTGTTTAGTCTCCTAAAAACTCACAGTTTTCGACTTGAGGATTTTTGGGGTTTTGAACTAAATGTTGTCAAAGTGAAAATCCCAAAACAGTAAGCACTTTTCTGCAGCTGACAAAAATCATGGTAATTATTAATGATTAAAAGATCCTCATTCTGTCATGTCACTGACATTTTCTTTCAATGTGATTTATAACTTGGATTAAGAAGCAGAATTTATAAACAACAGCATAGCCTGTAATCTATCACTAGCAGCACCACATATTGCAGGCAACCCAGCTGCCACACCTCATTGTTCTTGCAGCACGGGCCTGTGAGACGTAGGGCAACACCCAGAGTCACCTATCCTTGTTAATTGAACAGTGACATTTTTAACATCCCTGTGGGGGGGAAGCGCCTTTTCAACTAAAGCCCTTCTCATGTTGATCAAGGACTTTCAAATACAATGGATCTGCATGAAATTGCATAACATGGCTCTTTTGATGGATATTGCATCCAAAGGGATTATATAATACAGCTGTTTATAATGCCGGTGAATTATTAACAACGAGGGGGGAGAAAAGCTGGGATGAAAACATTCTGTGTCAGCAGTCTAGGGGATGAAATTTAAAGTATTTGTGACTGTGTTTACCCCGCTCTATGAAGTACTGAGCTACAGAGCACTGAGGCACTTGAAAGAGATTCAAGGTTCAAGAATTTGTGATAACCTCATAACTGTACTGATTGACTGGCAGCTGAGGTGGCAATGGATGGGATGGTTGTGACCACTTCGTTACACTTTAAAAATTCCAACCAGGAAGTAACAGCTCAAGCATGCGCCCCCAGAGATGTGGGTTTTATTGGTTCAACTCTGTGTGTCTCAAGGATGTAAGGCCTCGTCCCTCGCTTAGCAGGACCCTTCCCCTTTGAACTGCCCCTTATTGGCAGCCTCTATGTGCACTCCTTTAATCAAGTTCCTTCCTCAGGCACTGAATATGTTATCTAAGGCTTATTTCCTGACAATCAGAGGTACCGGCATTATCACAAAAATAACGAAAGACAAAACGTAACGAATTCTGATCTCATCCTGGGGCCATGCTGGATGATTGTTTATTTTTATGCAGTTAGTGGTTGTAGCCTAAACTATTCATACGTAATCTCCTTTAAAGGTGTTACTATCAGACCTCATTAACTTGCCGCAAACACAGATAGATACTGGGCTGGAGCGTTCATAGATAGCAAACCAGAATAACCTTCCACAAAGAGATAAAAATCCTTGCCTGGCATGAATCACATGCTGTTTTTCCATGCACCTCAGTTTCACTCTCTCACTCTACATCAGTTTTCCCAGCTCTCTCTCTCTCACTCGCTCTTTCACTCTCTCTCTCTCTCCTCCTTTCTAGAAAGCACTAGCATGTCTCTGGGAGGCAGTTTCCTGTTTGTAGAAGAAGAAGGAGAGATTTCCTCAGAGCGGCTGCTTGCTGGACACAGTGTTCTGCCTTCGCACAATCACAGGAACCCAGGGGGCAGCGGAGAGGGCCTTTTGCACTCCAAACTTTTTCGCAGAAACACAAGCAGCCACAAACTTAATGGACAAAGCAGAGTGTGCTTGCTCACCCTAAATCCAACCACTAAGAGATCACTCATTTGGACGGGCATGTATATGAGTGCACGAGGGATTAACCCTACTTGTGCAAGCAAGAGTAAGAGTAAGCAACTACCGCATACACACACACATATCCAAATGTCTGTTTTCTGCATTACACTCTCTCCAGTTTTAATTTACTGCTGTTACAGTGCAGAGAGGAAATTATGAGTATTCCAGCTGCCCTCCTTCTACTGGTCTTAAGTTGGCTGTAGCAACATTATTGGAGCTGAATCTCTCAGTAAACCTTGGTGATAGTGTTACCATCAAATAAATGCTGAATGGACAGCAACATGGTAATTAGTCTGTCTGGTGCATGTTAGCAAACTTGCCAGCCACCTAATTTCTGTCAGCATCCAATACCTTGTCTGCCTATTTGTGATTATTTTCATTTGCTGTTAGTGTATTCCTTTCTAATTAGTCATTTCATCGATAAGTAAGTAATACAAAAAAAATAACAAGTAATGCTCAGACCCCACAGAAACTTCTAAAAATCATTCATGGTGAAAACATCAGGTTTTAATGAAAAACCTACTTTGAATGGATTGTTTGTGTTTATTTTGAATGATACAAAGAGCAGAAAAGGGGAAGATTTGTGCACGAGGATACGATACCTGAGGTAATCAATGACTTAACAGATTGTCAGAATGATGTAGAGAAGACAAACAAAATATTAAAACAACAAAAATGTAAATACGCCAAGTTTTATGTGCATTTTTCACTATTTTCTGATACTTTAAAGACGTCTGATTATTAATCAGCACATAATTAATTTGTACCTATTCCATCCAGTTAAAGAAATCACTAAACATGGAAATGCTGCATAATCTTCAGATGTGCAGGACAAATTTGCTTGAGTTAAAGTTCCCAGCTTGTCACTGACTTCATCTGACAACATCCAATACTGGATACACCTCCACCTGAGGTGCCAAACCCAGCTGACCTTTATATAAACACGGCAACAACCACAAAATACACGTATGCCTCACATCATGGTCTCCTATAATGAAAAGATCCTTTACCTGTCTCACCCTTGTGTTCTCACAAGGTCTGGTTAAAGCCATCACTACTTCAAATATCCAGTTACACAGAGACACTGGGCGTCATCACACAGCAGCACAACAGCACTATCAGAGTGGTGGATTCAGCAAAATATGTTATCACTGTTCTGATGAAGTCTTTTTCTAAAAGTGCCCATTAGCTTAAACGCTGCTGCTTCAAGTTCAGAGGGAGATGAAGTGAAAGCAGGCAGACACATCCATCATCCTAACTCATTCATCAATTTTATGTACATTAACTTTGATGCAGGGCTAAAGCTGAATGTCTTGTGTTTCACAAATGGACTTTCTGCTACTTTATCAGCACATAACTTCAACCTTGCTGCAGTGCAGAGAGAATACCAGCTCATCCACTGCTTTAGTACATTAGTCCTGACTCACTGTCATCTTGTCTCATCAAGATAATATCTGAATTTATCTTCACAGGACCAGAGCAGACTGGGCAGCAAAGGTCTGCCTTCAGGACCGCATTAATATGTTGTCATAATAAGGTATAAGTTACTGGCTTTAAAAGTCATCAGTGTCATATTATTTGGTCTGTTAGGAAACTTGCATTTTGGTGGTTTTCTCCCCTCTATGTGTCACATCATTCACTGTCTGGCCTGCACACTCCTGAGCTTCTTCTGTATCAGCACTTAAAAAGAAGACTCTTGCAAAAAAGAAAAAAAATAGAAGCCCCTCTTCCCAATTCATGTTTCACTACGAGTCTTTAGAGTCCAATGTCCTTGGTTTTCAGCCATTAAAAGCAAATGATTCATTCATGAAAGACTGTCCTGCTTTACACAGCTCATGTGATTTTCATTTCTCTTTTACAACGTTTCATGGTCACAACTGCTAGAGAGCCAGTTACTGTGAGTGTAGAGGATGATTCAAGGCTAAATTATATCCACAAGCGTTAGAAGACAGGTCAGAAAGACCAAAACAAAGTGTGTCTGCTACTTTGCTAATGAGCTTTCAGTGAGCAAACAGACTTCAATACTTGCCTGCCAACTGTTTGATTGGCGAGCTGCTTCATCCGATTGAACTGCTTCTTCATTTTCGCTCCTTTGCCAGTCGAGTCTTCCGAAGTTACGCTTCAAAACCGGCCTTTGGTTTGTCATGAAGTTCACAGGGCCTCTCCCAATTTTCCAAGCTGTCGCTATGACAGGGAAAAACAAGCGAGAGCCATTGAGCCCAAAGCCAATTAAAAATAGTTTGTAGCCTCGCTAGCCTGTAAGCTAGCCGTCCCCAAGTGGAGCTTCTAGAGAAAAGTTTCCGTTGGGGGCGACGGCATGATCCGCGAACCTCCTTTTCTGTGTGTCCACCAACATTAAAGTCCCCCAAGTGAGCCGCGGGTAACTTTCACCGGCTTCTCATGGCTCTCCTCGGCGGCTGTCTTGACCGTTAGCCGGCGAGCTAACGTTACCGAGCAGGATAATCCGTCGGCCGCTTTTTCCCGGAGCAGAGCGGAGCGGAGCGGGGCAGAGCGGGGCAGGGGGCCGACTACACAGCAGCAGCAGCAGCAGCGGCGGCGGCTCACCTCTGCAGCTCACAGACACACAGACAGACACTGGGAGGACCGACAGAGCACCGCTGCTTCTGCCAGCCTCCACCACCTCCTCCTGACAGCGCTCACACACTGCACTCACGGAGGAAATACCGAGCTGAAGGAGGCTATTTTTTTTACCTGTAAGCTATCAGGAGAAGGCACCAACTTTTTACTGAATTAAAACTTACTTTTTAGCAGGGGCGTAGATTAAAGGGGGGACTCAGGGGGGCGCGTGCCCCTCAATATTTAGAACACGTGATTATAACAGCCAATGAAAACAAGGCAGAAGCCAGGAACTTTATTATTAGGCAACCAATTAATTTATTTTATTTTTATTTTTTTCAAGATGCTGATTATTGTGATAAAGAAAGAAGATAACTGATTTTTTTTTTCAAGATGCCAAGTATTTCAATAAAGATAGCATAATTGAAGGTGCCTATACCTGAATATGTAAACAGAAATAGCAGTGATTGAATTAGAACACTCTTCTCTGTTTAGGTAGCATCAACTGAGATCAATCAGTTTGTCTCTTGCAGTTCCATCTGCTGTTCTTCTCTATTTTCTTAATTTGTCACTGTTTTATCACTTTTATTGCCCACTAAGGTCCCTATCTTAAAGCATTTTTAATTATTGTTTTGCAGACTCTATTTCAGGGTAATCTGTGACTGCCTTCAAACGTAGCCGCTAGCTCCTAATGTAACCTTATCCACCCTGAGAGAACCTAATTTCCTTCTTTGTGGCAAC
>NW_007579678.1:36863-83448 GCF_000690725.1 Stegastes partitus | reverse complement strand
ATATGTTTTATTTTTGAAATTACAAGGGAATGATGCAAGTGAATGTGGGAATGTATTCGGTCTGTGGTTCACTTTTAGAGTTTTTGTATATTCGTTTTAGTACAGCTTTTACATAGTATGTATAAGCTCTATTAACTGCTCTTTTTCACATGTGAGGACCGCACTTTCTATTTTGTTGTGTGTATACAATGACAATTTTAAAAAAAGATATATTGATACTGATTTGGGCTGCAAGGTGGATCAGTGGTTAGCACCGTCGCCTCACAGCAAGAAGGTCGCCAGTTCGCGTCCCGGTGAGGACACCAGGGATCTTTCTGTGTGGAGTTTGCATGTTCTCCCTGTGCAGCGTGGGTTCTGTCCGAGTTCTCTGGCTTCCTCCCACAGTCAAAAAATATGTTGAGGTTGATTGACGATTCTAAATTGTCTGTAGGTGTGAATGTGAGTGCGCTTGGTTGTCTGTCTCTGAGTATGATAGACTGGTGACCTGTCCAGGGTGTCCCCTGACTTCGCCATAAGTCAGCTGGGATAGACTCCAGCCCCCCCGCGACCCTAGTGAGGATTAAGCGGCGTATAGATAATGGATGGATGGATGGATGATACTGATTTGTGCATGTTCCATTTTATAATGTTGAATTTCAGATCCAACCAGGGATGTTACAAGAATTGATACTTCAGTGCCAAGTCAATGCCAAAATTCTGAAAAAATGACATTATTTATTTTCTATAATACCAGACGTACCAAAAGCACAGTAGATAATGTGACTACTGGACAACAGCCATGTGTAACCAGTGACACCTGGTGGTTCTCTGCTGTCTGTGTCTGATCGGGAGACAAAGTGATAAAGTAAGTTAGGTGAGAGGCCTGGGAAGACATTAAGCCTGTGTCTGTATTAGGTGATTTGTGGTAAAACATTTGTTGGATATTTTAAGAGAAAACGATTCCACAAAATTTAATGCGGATGTACTTTTTTAACAGTCTCATGTATTTGGATGTAGCAGTTTGGCCACACAGCTTTATTAGGGGCAGGTTGGAGCAGGTATAGGACAGTGCAGTTCAGGTTCATTGTAGTTTAAATGATACTCTTAAAAAATGTATTCTACACTGGGAAAGTTTAATTTATTAATGTAGCTTCTTCCCCAAGCACAGGAGTTTAAGTATCTCGGGATCTTGTTCACAACTGATGGAAAAATGGAGCACGAGGTGGACAGGCGGCTTGGTACGGCGTCAGCAGTAATGCAGTTGCTGTCTCAGACCATCATGGTGAAGAGGGAGCTGTGCTGCAAGATGAAGCTCTCGATTTACCAGTCCATCTATGTCCCAACTCTCACCTATGGTCACGAGCTCTGGTGATTCTTATCTGCAATGTAGTTTTCTGTGTGTGATATGTGCTTAGAGGGGTGCAATTGTACCTCCACAGATGCCACAAAGACATTGATGACTATCTGAGTGATGTGAGGTGGAAGTTCTTGTGCCACATATTGCTCAGAGAAAAATAGAATATTGTGAGAATAAACCAAGAGTAGTAAATATAAAGTGTATCAGTGTTTTAGTGTAAAGGCAGTGCCTGGTAGAATAGCAATAAGTACAATACATTTAGTTAAGATTAGTAACATAAAGTAAAACTAGTAGTGACGCGAAAGCAATAAAGTAATATTTTACAGAATAATGAAACACACTGCACAAGATACTGGAACTGACACTGCACATAATGTGAAAAAATGAAACTGCAAAAGATGTTGGTATTGTTATTCGGTGCTCAGTTTCCAATGTTTGAGTTAAAATATGAGATCTGACGGTTGTTGCTGTAACCTGGATTGACTTTATAGTGGTGGGATTTCCTAAACAATTTGCATAGAAATGTGTCAGAGATGCTTTGAATTCTATATTTCACATGGGACTGGATAGATGTCCTGCCATTGTTCTGCACATTTAGTGTTTTCCGTTATTCTCTGGTACTGTCTTCGTCCTCCACAGTAATCAGATAAGAGTAGCTGACAGTTGGCTGATGGTTGTGGTTTCCCTTATTCATTCTTTTTACAAGTTTGACTGATTTCAAACAAAGCAGAAGAAGAATTTTACCTCCATTTTCCAAATTCTGAATTGGGTTTATATACTTTGAGGCTTCCAGAGGGAAGACAAATTTATATGTAAAATCCTTTCCGAAACAAAAATGCAGCGAAGCAAGTTTCTATGTAAAGGGTATTCCATAAACCTTCTGTCTGCAGTTTGGGTAGGCTGTTTTCATGACAACACTTCTGTTGTATGCCAGATAGCAGACATGTCCATTTCCAAAATGGAGACAGATTATGCTTAAAATTTAGTAAAGTTGAGTAAAATTGATTGAATTAAGTAAACACAAAATACAGTACAGACAAGATGAATAAAGTGCACACAAATTTAGTGGAAGATCTAAACCGATTGAATAAAACAGCAGAAAATGTCATAGAGAAGAAAAAAAAAATTAAAAGTGTACAATTAAATCTATATTTCAAAAACATGTTAAAACTGTAATGTTCAAAGACTTAAAAATTAACATAACTGCAAATATTTATGTTATATATTTTCTTAAATAAATACAGTGAAAATAGTGACATTTTACAGTCAAGTGTTGAAGAAAGAGAGAAAGAAAGACTTTTTTAACCCCTTTTTTCTCTGATGTTGTTAGTTATCATCGGTAATAATAGTAAAAAAAAAACACACACACAGGGAAAATATCACTAAATTGCTCAAGAAATTACACTTAAAAGCTGTTATAAAGGTTCATTTTTTACAGTTTTTACTTTTAAGATGTACGTTTATTTTATTAATACGCAAAATCGTCACACGTTTGAAACTTTTGTTGTGAAAATCAAAACGACCCGGAAGTGCTTCTGGTGTACTCCCGGTTTGAACTAGTCACTCTGGGGCAGGTTTGTTATGAGCTAGCAAATTATCATTCCCGCTATCTTCCTCCGTATTTCAACTAAACTAGCAGTTTCTACCGTTTTAATTTGGCCTCCAGCAGCTCGACTATGCTCACGGTTTCGTTTCTCCTCTACTGCGTTTTTCTTAAAACCGCCACCTGTCATAGCAGCTAGCTAGTTAGCCTGTAGCTGCTAACCGGAGTGAAGCAGGTGGAGCGCAGCTTTAATGTTTGCTGCTGACCGTCATTCATGGCAACTCGACAGCCCTTCACAGACACCGACACTGCTGATGAAGCGGTGAGGGCGACGTGTGACGACGCCACCACCTGCAAAAGGTAACAGCACGACATGAAGCCAAAGTTAATCATTTAATGTTGCAGTCATGTGGCTTTAATTGCACGCAGCAGCACCGTTTCTCCTGATGCTGCATTAAAACTACTACTTTACCATTGGAGCTAAAGGTCGCTGGCCAACACTGAAGACTAGATCATGGGGAAATTGGGTCATGGGTCATTAATTATGCCACCATGAAATACTCACATTTGCTTTTTGCTGATTGTTGTTTTGATACCTAGTTACATCCACTGAAACAACGTTACTTACATTTTGGGGGTTTGTATATAAAGTGCTATATAACCAGTCGGTGTACTGAGAGACTCAGAGCAACATCTCACCCCAGCAGCCTGTGGTTTATTATTAGGCTGTCCGTGAGACATGTATGGATCTGGCCATACAGTATCCACCAGCAAAACCAAAAATGGAGTTGGAGAGCTGCATGGATCTACAGCTTTGGAAATTAACATTAGACCCCCTGTTGTTTTCTTTACAAAACATACACAACAGGCCTTCAATGTGGACAGCTTTGCTAGTGTTTTATCAGAGTGGCTAAATATATACAGCATCTTCGAAAAGCAATAAAAATGCAGTACAATAATTGAATGCATGTGCTAAATTATGGTTAAAATTATGATATATTGAAACTGTAGCAATGTCAACAGTTATACGAGAGGGTTAAAAGCATTTTCTTGAGTTGACATTATCATGTGCATAAGATGTGTACGAAATGTCAGAAAAGATTTCAAATCCAAACTACAAACTACAAGTTTTCTCCTTCCAAGTAATCCCCCTGGAGTCTAACACACTTCCCCAGCCTTCTCTGCCTTCACGCCGCCATGCACTCCTGGAAGGATTCTTCCAGGATCCTCTGCAGCTCCGTCGTCACAGCCATCTTGATGTCCTCCACATCTTCTAATCGGGTCCCCTTGATGACCCCCTTGAGCTTGGGGAAGATGAAAAAAAATCCCACGGAGCCAGGGGGTGTGAGTAGGGAGGTTGCTCCAGCACGGTGATGTTCTTCTCAGCCAGGAACTGTGGGATGCTCAGGGCATTGTGAGCAGGCACGTTGTCATGGTGAAGCAGGTACAACTTGTCCTGCCACAACTCTCGCCTCTTCTTGTGCACCGAAGGAAGCAAATGCCGCAGGATCTCTTTGTAGACGTGCTGGTTGATCATCTGAAGGGGAAAACTTGTAGTTTGTAGTTTGGGTTTGAAATACATCTTTTGTGACACCAGTCCTGGAACCTTTCTGACACACCTAATCTAGAGTCAGCAGACAATCCAAACTAAATTGTCGTGCAACAACGCTTAAAGGATAAGAGCCATTTTTGGTGCTTAACAAAGAGGGATACAGAGTGAGAGCCTTTGTTAACCAGTTTGCAATCAGCAGAGCATCATCTAAGACAACCTTAAGACGAAAACATAGCACAGCTTCAAAACTGTGGTCTAATAACTATTTCCCAATGCTGTATATTGCAGATCTTATTTGTACCTACGATCAGGTACACCAGCAACAATTTCATGTTTCAAGAGTCAACATATTGATTAGTAGAAAATTATTAATGTGTAATGCTTCCACATCCAATTTCCAACCTGTTTTTTTAGATTTGCAACCAGTAAAGCCTACTGGAAGGACCCATATATCCAGTACTTTGCGAGGTCTGTCGGAGAGCGGAAGGCTCCTGAAATCAACAGAGGCAAGTAACGCAGTCGTCTTTTTAAAGCATTTTTCCATTTGTGCTTCATTCGACAATACCTGTTGAGTTCAGTGAGATGAACCATATATTGTATAGTTATAAGTCAGAGGATCACCAGTAAATAATGTGATCATAGTCTGCAGCAAGCGCTTCACGAGCAGACGTCATTGTGTAATTATGACTCACTAGGTTATACTATAACCAGCTAGTAACGCCACACTTTATGGTGTGATTGTCAACAGTAAAGTCTTTACTTTTTGCTCCCTAGATATGTTTTATTAGCTTGTTTAATTTTCCACTTGTCTGATTTTACAGGTTATTACGCCCGTGTTCAAGGTGTAAACCATCTCCTTGATGCGTTTATAAGGAAAGCAGAGTGCGACTGTCAAGTAATAAACCTGGGTGCCGGACTGGACACCACATTTTGGAGATTAAAGGTTTGCAGAGTTGCCTCATCAAAACTGTTTTAATCCATCCTCAGAAAACTTCACAAGGCACAGATCTTGAGAGTGTTTGTGTGCGTTACAGGATGAAAATCTCATGCCGCGGAAGTTCTTTGAAGTTGACTTTCCAACTGTCGTGGCCAGAAAAATACACAATATAAAGTAAGGCAACTGTCTTGTTTTTTTGTTAATTGCATTTCATTTTTAGTCCTGTTCCATGCAACACTGATGAACCTGAGGGAAATATCTGATAGATTTTGGTGTATCGACCTGCATTAATTTGCATCTTAACAAGGAAAATCTAATTTGTATGTTCAGATTACTAATTTTAGATCTTAATTTACAGTTGCTAAAATACAACTATAAGTACCTGCAAGAATACTGAGCAGCCAAAGTGTGTCATACTTCTGTTACCTTCTAACTTTGCTATTGTAATGTGGGACAGAGATCTGTAGGGGGAGCCAGAGCCTGTTTTATAAACATTGCAACATTTGAGCAGAAGAACTTAAACTTGTGTGGAAGCACGTGTGAGATATCATATATAAATGTCTATTACATGTAATTAATAACCAGTGTATAAATTAACCTCAAGTATCTGGAGAAGAATAATTCACTAAAAATGTCTTCCTGTCCTGCAGTAGGTGCAATATTATAACTGCTATTACCATTTAACTAAAGCTAATAGTAGAATAGAAATTAGGTGCACTAATGCTACAGTCATGTGAAAGACATGACTGTAGCATAGCTTTATATGTTGTTTTCATGTCTTTGTAATTGTGTTATTTTCTTTGTCAAGGACGAAGCCCCCACTGTCCAAACCCATCATCGAAACCCACTCAACAGACTCCTTACTGCTAGGTACACAACACAAGTTGTTATTCCTTGATATGTATAATATGTCAGTGGGCTTAAACACCACATGTTCTTAATTAAATGTCTGAAATTCTTTCTGTTTGTGTTTCTTTAGATGCCCACAGCCTTGACTCAGATCGTTACTGCATCATCGGAGCAGACCTCAGAGACGTCTCGAATTTGGATGAAAAGCTGAAGAAGTTCCAACTTAACCCAGAGTATGTCATCTAAATTGTTGACTTTCATCTCAGTAATTTATTCTATTAAGATCCATCCATGCAAAGCTATTGAGTTTGTAAAAGAAAGTGTAAGTTCACCTGAGGTCAATATAGTTTTTGTGAAGAAGGCCCTGTTTTCGTGGCCCATCTTTAGAAAATAGAGGAAGTGTAAGTTCACCTAAGGTCAATAATGTTTTTGTGAAGAAGCCCCCGTTTTCGTGGCCCATCTTTAGATAATGAAGGAAGTGTAAGTTCACCTGAGATCAATGTTGTTTTTATGAAATGAGTCCCCATGTTTTTCTGGCGTGTCCTTAGAAAACCAAGTATTAAAGCTTATCTCTGCGTTTTGTCACTGTGAGTAGCTCCAGATAACAGAGTCACTGTACAGACTGCCTGTAGGGCTGCAGTGCAGATGTAACGTCTCCCATCTGGAGGATTTGAAAGGATGTTGACTTTTGAAAGTCAAGCAGTCATAGTTTGCTAAAATATTGCTAAATATACTAATTCAAGGAAGATGATAGCATGGCATGTAGCAGTGTGTTTGACCAATTTCCTTTGGAAGTTTTGATAGTTTTATCGTGTCACTTTAGTTGAGTTTTATTGTAGATGTCATAAATGCAGTTCTTTGTGAAAGAGCAAAGTTTTTACAGCCATCATTTAATCTTTTAGGTGGTGAGTGTTTCATACGTAAAGTATTTTTTCTGGACCATGATGATCAGGACAGGTCAATATTTGCCGGACTTACAAAATCCCTCTCTGGTTGTAGGTTAAACCTGTAAAAGCTAATCTCTGTGCATTAAAATGACATATTTAACTTTTTTCTGCACAAAAATAATCTCTCCCTACCTTAAAAAGGCTTAAATGTAACTCTACGTCATTGCCTTCTTTAAAAACTCTATAGTCATGAACAAAAGTTTACATTCTCCTCTATACACCATGTGTGTCATCGCAGTCTTGCAGTGACTCCTACAACTCTTAGTTTTCTGTGATGGAATGATTGAAGCATGTGCATCTGTGTCACACCAAAAACAACATGCATTTTGGTTCTTTTATTGAATTATTATAGATTTTCTGGAAATATGACAAAATCTGCTGGGTCAAAAATGTACATACAGCAACTTGAATTACCCATGTTGGTGATGTAAAAAAATGTGTTACTCAAATTTTCTTAGTGACACGGCCTCCTAACTTCTTGTGTGTTATCACAATTGACTGCGGGTGCTGACTTCTCAATAGTTGTTATTGTTAATAATAATAATAATAATCAATTGAAATCGTGCCCGTTTGATACGCTCATTAGACTCAGCCACAAACACTACAGTGGGAAAGTCTAAGGAGCTGAGTACGGATCTGAAGAAGGAAATCACTGACTTGAACAAGTCAGGAAAGTCACTTAGAGTCCTGTCAAAGATATATAAAATCCTATTATGTTTGAAAGAGGGAAGGTAAGGCCTTTAACCCCAAGAACTCCAGACCTATTGTCAAGCATGGTGGTGGTAGTATTCTGCTCTTTGGCTGTTTTGGTGCGAGTGGAACTGGTGCTTTACACAAAGTAAATGGAACAGTGAAAAGGGAGGATTGCCTGCACAGTCTTTAGGAAAACCCAAAATCGGTTGGGTCTGGGATGTGTTTGGGTGTTCCAACAAGACAGTGACCCCAAACACACATCAAAACTGCTAAAGAAATGGTTAAATCAGGCTAGAATTAAGGTTTTAGACTGTTCTCCCCAAAGTCGTTATTGAAACCCCATCAAGAACCCAATCAAGAGGAGTGGTCAAAGATACAACGAGCAGCTTTTGGATGGCTACCAAAAGTGCCTAATTAAAGTGAAAGTGGCTGAAGGACCTTTAAACAGTTTATTAGAATTGCTGTATGTATATTATTGACACAGAAGATTTTTTTTCCCACAAGGCCTGTAATGAATCAATGAAAAAAAAAAAATCAAAATAGATGATTTGGTTTTGTGACATAGAAGCGTATGTTTCAATCATTCCATCATAGAAGAATAAGACTTGTAGGAATCACTGGAAGCTCAAGACTGCCGCGATGTATACGACTGTATGAAGTCTCTGCCTCTCTATTCACCCTTCCCCCTCGGTGCAGTTCGAGCACTCCAGCTCAGCTGTGACTCTGCTCAAACACTGTGAAACTACTCCATGCTACACAATGGCAAGTTGTAATATTGCAGCAATTCAGCAAAAAAAAAAAAAAATGTTTAAACCAGAAAGTAATTCTGAAAAATCACAATGACTAAGAAAACCCTGTCCCACAAGTTAATAGGACCGTTTCCTCAGGTTTGAAACCACAGAAGTCTGAATCCATGTTTTTGAGACTGTTGTCAGTACACTACAGTTTTAAGGTAGAAATGCTTCGCTATGACATATAAAAAAACACCATAAAGACATGTTAACATGGTAGAAAACAGACATGGTCCTTAAATCATTGTCATGTTAAGTCACTCTCATTTAAAACAGCTATTGAGCCACATGCTTTCCAGAAATGAAATTGCCGTTTCAGATACCTAACAATGTTAAATATTAAGGTTAAGCTCCTATTGCGCCTAGTGTTATTTGGAATGTAAATTTACCTGAGTGCATTACACATTATATAGTTTCAGCTCAGTAATGCGTTCAGTAACATCCATGCTAAGCTACTGAGTTTGTAAAGAAAGTGTAGGTTCATCTGAGGTCAGTCAGCTGTTATTTCTTTTTCTGTTGCATTTTTTTTTTTTTTAAACTAGAAATTGAGGCTTATCTGCGATTCCCACTGTGAGTAGCTCTAGATAACAGAGTCACTGCACAGGGCGTTTGTAGGGCTGCAATGCAGATGTAATGATCTGGAGCGTAATGTGAAAGAATGTTTGAGTATCAAACTGTCAGAGTTTTACTAGAATGTTGCTAAATATGCTAATTTAAGGAGGATGGTAACGTGACATGTAGCAGTATATCTGTCCAGTGTTGTTTGGGGGTTTTGATAGTTTCATTGTGTCACCATTGAGATTCAATATTAATGCTGTAATTACACTTTTTGTGAATGAGTTTTTATAATCATCATTTAATCTTTTTTTTAGGTGTAGAGTGTTTAAAATATTTAGTCTAGACTAAATATTAAACATTCTAGACTCTAGAGCGTCACTTCAACAGATTAAAACTGATTTTTGGATGGCACCGGCGTTCATTTTCAGTATTGTAGGATGTTTTCTATTCTCAGGCTGTCAGCATCAATCACCGCAGCTTGTAACTCACATTTTTTGACCTTAGTTTATCCTGGGGAAGTTGGACAAAGAATGAAACTCTTTTTCAGGAAGCTGCTGGGTGTGAATAAGTGATTTTTTTTTTCCAGCGCTGAAAGCTAAAGGGAGAAAATAAAATTCCACTGTTCCTTTTCCTAGATTTTGGTGGAAATAGTCAAAATTGTAGTTTTGACAAGGCTCCATAGTTGTCATTGTTAGTTTATATATCCACATTTCTTTTGACACTTGAATAATAATTGTCTTCCCCTTAACGGTAATACTTACCTAAACCTAATTCTGATAAAAAGAAGTTACAGCTGTATTTTTTGATTGAAGTAACACATTTAGAGCATTGTTTTGCCTGGTAGAGATACCACAAATTATTTGGTAGTTATGTTGTGGTTCTAAGTGCTGTTTTCACCCCCAGATTACCGACGTTGCTGCTGTCGGAGTGTGTGCTGGTCTACATGACGCCATCCCAGTCTTCCAATTTAGTTCACTGGGCAGCAGACACCTTCCACACCGCAATGTTCATCAACTATGAACAGGTAAACGGAACAAATGACTTTTGTTGTGTTTCATAGTCATCTTAAAATGGTTTTAATTCTTTTCTCTCTTTTTTTTTCTCATCAATCTAAACACAAAACTCCTCAGTCATAAAGCAAAAACTGGTCTTTGGAGTGTTTGTGAATTATTTAGAAATAAAAGACAATGTCCCATTTCCATAACGTATTTAGACACTTTGTTACAAGTGCTTGAAATTCTTCTATTATTTCATTGGAGTCCACTTGTGCCTGATTGAATTTATTGGGCATAATTAGAAAATCCACACTCCTCTGTATGTCAGATGTTACAGTTGTTACTGTATGACAGACTGAAAGCTACAAGGAGAGAACTGTTTGTAGCCCTGCGAGACGGGGTGGTGTCAAAAGACAGATCTGGGGAAGGATATGACAAATTTTTGCATCATTGAAAGTGCGCAAATGCATGTTGACCTCCATCCTTTTCTAATGGAGGAAGTGTTGAACCACCATCAGTCTTCCTAGATTGGGCTAGCCAGACAAACTGAGTGTCAGGGACAAAGGGGTTGGTCAAAGAGGTAGCCAAGAACCCAATGCCGCTGTGAATGGGAGTGTGTGTGGAGGAAACCAGGCACAATCACTATCTCTACCGCCAAACACGGTGGTGGCAGCATCATGCTGTTTTTCTGTAACAACGACTGGGACATTGAGTAGAGAAAGATGTAGGACAATCTTGAATGAAAACCTTTCCAGAGTGCTCAAGATCTCAGACTGGGGGTTATATTTACACACAGGAGTGACTTCAGGAAAACTGTAAAAGTCATGGAGTGGCCCAGCTAAAGTCCGGACCAGAACCCAATAGAGCATCTCTGGAGAGACCTAAAAATGGCACTAATGCTCCACATCCATCCACATGTCAATCCCAAGAGGGCTATCACAATCAAATATGCTGTCAAGGGAAGAATCTATTGCTTTTATTTGAAATCCTGATTTATTTTAAATTTAAAAAAAAAATTTAACAAAGCACTTCTGAAACCTGTTTTTGCTTTGTCGTTGTGGAACATTATTAGTAGATTGATGAGAAAAAAAATAACTGAATTCAAGAGTGTGAATACTCTCCAGATGCACTGTACACACCTGAGAACAGTCCAGATAGTAGATTTCCCATCTCTTCCATCTTAGTATTCACTGTTGTATGTGCAGTCAATGGATAAAAGTGGTTTTAAATCGTATGAAGTCAAACATTTGATGATTATCTGCACTTTGTACCATAAAGATGTTTGACAATACAGAAGTAGCACATGTCCATCTGAGCAGAGCAATAGTGTACAACATCAATCTTCATCCAATCAACACTGTGTGTGAATCCAGGTGAACATGAGCGATCGATTCGGCCAGGTGATGATCGAGAACCTGCAGCGTCGCCAGTGCACCCTGGCAGGAGTAGAGGCCTGCCAGTCTCTGGACTCTCAGGTAACCTCGTTCACCATTTCATAATGTACTATTTCATAAGGTGCTCAAGAGGTGCTTTGTATCTACGATGTAAAGCTATGCTGCTGGTTCTGCCTTTCAGTCTAATTTTGGAGAATGTCCAGACTTTATATTGTTTACTGCCTGGTGTTTGCAGAAGGAGCGGTTTCTGAAGGCTGGCTGGGAGAATGCCGATGCTCTGGATATGATGACGGTGTACAGTATGCTCCCTCAGGACGATGTAGCAAGGTAAAGTACCGTTGTTTAACATCACCCAGTATCTGCCAAGCATCATTAGTGCTACGATGAGCACAGTTGCATATCTAAGGGCTGCAATATTTGTTGCATAAACACTCGTTTTGCTACCATCTGTCATTTAAAGCAATTTGAGCATAAAGGGCACTCGACACCTGTTGTATACATGAGGATCAAATTTCTCATCATGAGGAGTACAGCTTGTCCTGTAAAAAAAGTGAATGTCCTCAGTAGCTCTGCAGAAGCCTCCTAATGTTTATGGAAATAACTAACATTGATGATGTCAGCACTGGATTGGAGATGAAGATTTAACAGAACGCCTGATTTATGAATGCTGTGGCGATTGAGAAGTGGGCATTCACGAGGCAGATGTCCCAATGAAAGATATTGTAATTGAGTTTCATTGTGGAAAATTGAGCGTCTAGGTTTGTGGAGCGTGAGACCAGAGAACGCTTAGCAACCAAAGTCAGGATATGATGCATCAGTTGGCCTCTACCTATACCGTAATGGACACATATACAATCACTGGAATATCCCTTTACTTTTAAGACTTTTATAATTAATATTATCCATGTTAGAATTAGAATGGCAATTTCAAAGATTTTAATTTAAATTAATATATGTTAAGTCGCTACCTATTGACAAATGAGGTAACACAATAGTGATTTAACCCCACTGAGGGTAATATTGCAGTATTTATGTATTTGAAGAATTATGAACTGGGTGTTTGTGGTGACGTTTCCCAAGAAAAAAAAAGTTGTCACAACATTTCCTACTGTTGTAACTTTACAGTTCAAATTGCTTATCTGACATAACATGAGTTGACCTCTATTGTTAAACAGCCACCATAATTCAGTGTCAGTGAGCTTAGCACTCACTGCTATCATTGGTAAAAATGCGTCTAGACAGGATTGGTTCCTTAGATTAGTTATGTATGAAGCTATGGAAGTCTAAATTTGTGTTTCTGAAACTGTCGTCGGTGTACTTCAAGTTTAAGGTAGAAATGCTTCAATACGGCACTTTCTGTTTTGCTCATGATGTACGTTGAAGGATAGAAAACACACCACATGGACACGTTAACATGGTAAAGAAATGAACGGGCTTATGTCAAGGCACCATTATTTATTTAGCAGATTAAAAACAACAGATTAAACCCAAATATTTTCCAGAAATAAGATTGGCATTACAATTTACCAAACAAGTTTACATATTAAGGCTGAGACTCTGCTGTGTGAATTTACCCAAGATTAAATACTATGGCTGAAACCTCACAAAGTTATGTTCATATTTACCTGACTAGATCAAATTGTAAGGCTAAGACCACCAGTATTGTTAATTATGGAGATTTACCTGACTAATTTAGAAATTAAACTCCCAACAGGTCCAAAGAATCCCTATGAGCAGCACATTTGCCACAGTAGAGAGGAAGAACTTCCTTTTAGCAGGAAGAGACCTCTGATCGTACCAGCCTCCGGGAGGGCGGCCATTTGCCTTGATTTGTGGGGTCGAAGGTAAAGGGGAGAGAGGAAAGGTTAGCAGAGACAAATAAACAAGGGAACATAAACACTGGACCAGCTGGCAGGACAAGCAGTCCTCACATCAGACCTGTGCAGTTCAAGAGCCGGACATACCTGCAGAGAGGGCAAAACACAAATTACGACGACAGGGAAATCACTGAGTTCGCAATAAATTCATGCTAGCTCGATTAAAAAAGAATGGACACTACAATGGCAAAAGACTTAATGAGAAAACCGTTCGATACAAAACAACAGGGCAATAAAAAGACACTTACCTTGGACACGATTCAAGCAGCTTCAGGAAGGACTGAAAAGCAAGAGAAAAATGTGAACCGTACACTCTGATTTAAAACAGCCAGTGGCAAGACAGGATTTAATATGGAATAGAACGATGCTACAAAGCCTTTGAAACAACTGTAGTCTGTTTTTCTGTCCCCTGAATCCAGTGAGCTGTAGTATTAAACCATATCGTGTTGTTGCTGCCACAAATTATGCCAAATCAACAAGAGTAACATTTTGAAAGTGTGGCTTTAAGTTAATGTTGTTTACTGAAGACTGCCGTTGAATTTACAACCAGTGACATAAATGAAGCTAGAAGTTTGTGAAATTATTTCTTTGTATGCCAAACCCTGGAAACAGGCTTTAGCAAAGGGGAGCAAATACTAAACAGTAGAACATTTCTTCACGTGTTCCACGCCTGATGCTTTGTAAACTGATTCCTGCTCATTTAGCCTCCCTCTGATGTGAAACGTCACGTTTTAAGATGAAACGCTGAATTTAATTGATTTCTCGCAGAATCGAGCGTCTGGAGTTCCTGGATGAGAAGGAGCTGCTGCAGCAGCTGCTTCAACACTACAGCATCTGCTGGGCAACCAAGGACAAACTCAACCTGGGTAAATCACGCTTATGTAACCTTTAAATGAATGAACATGTAACATGTGGTAAGAAAATCATTCGCGGTTCCAGGATCCTGTTTGGCTACGATGGCGTCACGCTGCCCATCAGTTTATTTACTTTGTGTGTCAAAATTTTTCAGATTTCCACCCATCCGCCCAGTTTTTAATGTCTGCTGCAATCATTTACAAGAACAGGTCATGTTCTGCTTCCTCAGGTCTGTCACAGTTGGCGTTTTGAGTGCGAAACTGCTCCACTGTTGGACATGCTTTACATGCGAGTTCGCCAAAGTCAACAACAGGAGAAGATTTGTGAAAGGAGCTGTTGGGAAAGAGGAAGCCCTTATTCTCCACCAAGCCCTCATCTGGGAGCTGTTCCGGTGAGGAAAAAATCCCCGCATCAGCAGAACGTGATTTCATGAGCGTCCTTTGTAACCCATACACGCTGAAGATAAGACGCAATTAGACTGAAAGCTGCGAAGAGGTTTGTCACAACGCTGGCGACGGACTGTATAACGGATCGAGTTTGTCAGTTTGCTCCCGGCCGCTGTTGGTCTGTGACTAAACAACCACAAACACCCGCTCACCTGTGTTGGAAAGTAAAAGAATGTGTGAAGAATTTTAGATGTCGTATAGTCTATCCTCGTCTGGTTTTTATGTGCCATTTTCCTTTTTATTTATTGATCCGACACATTTTCTTACAGAACAAACTCGCATGCTAGCGTCAAATTCCAACAAATGCGTTACCTGCAATAAACCGGTTCATTTTCATTTGCCTGTGAAATCTTTTCTATTTTTGAGCCTAGCAAAAAGAACATGACAGATTAGTTTTTAACAGATTGTATCTGATGAATGCTCATCAAGTGCAATTAAATAAAAACATGTTCTTTTATCTAAAATGTTGTTGCCCTGTTCTTTTATGCACTTTATTATGGAGTTCATATCAGCATATCAGTGGGGTTATCTGCAGTGGGAGTGACGAGCCGAGGAGGGATTATCACAGTACATTGGGTGAACTATCGGGTGCCCTGAGATGCACTATGAGACTAAATCATTATTAAGTTTATTGAACTTCGAAATGTAAGTTTGCTTTCTGCCTTAAAAATGCCATTCAGATAAACAACAGCTGATTAATTAATTTAAAGTCAGCTTGTCAAAGTTCAAAACAAAAGAAAACATGGCCAATAAATTTAAGGTATTAAGTTGAATCAACGAGCCACATACCAACGGTGACAGAGATGCTTTTTCTTTCATATTTTCATATAGTTTCTGCTTCATCTAACACTGAAAATTTATCATAATTTATCTAATAATTTATCTAATATCTTAATTTATCTATCTGTACAGAACAAACAGTCAGTGAAGCTGTTCCCGGTTACAGTCAGATAAATTATGTCTCCGGGTGTAGAGACTGAATTCGGTACCAATCTTTGTTGTTAACAGAGTTGTTTTTAGTCTTATGAAAAGAAATAACCATAGCTTGTGGTTTATTACTATTCTATTTTACCCCAAACTACAACAAAAAGGAATCTCTGCAGAGGTTTTCCTATCTAACAACGCGTCTCAGTAATTCTGCTTATGTGCCTTTTTTTTTCTTCATTAAACTGATTTTAATGAGTTGAGTGAACTCGCAAATTTTCATTCACTCAACTCATTATTTTCAAACTGCTTCAAGTTATAGGAGCTTAGATTATGAAGTTGTAAAGTGGTCAAACGGTGAGACATTTTAAGTTCAAAATAACTAGAAATGAAAAAAAACTCACATTTTACATTAAAAAAACTAAAAAAGATGAGTTGATTTGACTAAATTTCTGATCTTTTGTGTGCTCGTATCTATTTTTGATATGATTTTTGCACTTTATACGAGCACCTGCAGGCTTCATGGTGATCCAATATTCAGCTGCTATAAATTAAAGACACAAAAGATGCAACTAATCAAAACAAGTGTTGCTGTTGTGTAAGAATGCATCCCTTATCTGTGTGTGTATGTGTGTGTTCGCTGACAAGAACACAACTCTAATCATTTTATGAGCTTCTCCTGTTCGTTAACAGTCTTGGGAGTATAAACAATTGCAGGAAGGAGGGGCACCAGGGAGAAGAAAAAAAAATGTGGATGTGCGTATGTCCTTTGTGCATCATCCTAAGCGTGCCTTATATATAATAACTGTCCGTCCATCAGACCTGTTAGTGTTGGCTGTGCTCCACTAGTGCGACAAGTGTTTCCACTACAAGACTTCCAGAGCCACGATGTCGGGGGAGGAAACCAAGAACGAGGTTTTCACAGTGACTGAAATGGGAGATGTGGCAGCGGAGAAAGCTGCAATCTCCGCAGACAAGAAGGAATGCAGGTATGAGCTGTATGTGCAGCCCTGCCTGGCTGAGCTGTTTGGGACGAGCCTGTTTGTGTTCGTGGGCTGTGCGTCTGTCGTCGGGAACGTGGGCATCGGTGCCATCCAGCCGGCCGTGGCACATGGGCTGGCGCTGGGAGTGCTGATCATGGTGTTGGGGCAAATCAGGTAAAGACTGGTGACCTTCACTTTTGTTGTTTGTTTTTAATGTTTGCTTCTTATTTTTCTCAAATGTTAGATGTTTTGGTTGACTTGTCTCCTGCTGTAATGTGTGGGGCTGAAATGCTTTAAGATCTTGCTTAAAGAACAACACTGATTTACAGTCATTTTGCCTCAACATGTGAACCTTCACTGCAATTTAAAAAGCCTCATTTGGAAACCACGTTTGTCTTGTTTTCATTGACTTATTCAATCTGATTGCACAAAAAGTACATCAAGTTCCATTTGCAGATTCTGTTTGTTCTGATGGACAGTTGCTACTATCTCCACTTTATAACGCTGTTGGAGAGACACAGAGTAAAGTTCATTGTCTTTATTGCAGTGGGGGACACTTTAACCCCGCAGTGTCTCTGAGCGTCTACCTGTGTGGAGGGATGAAGCTGGTTCTGCTGCTGCCTTACATCCTGGCTCAGTTGGCTGGAGGGATGATTGGTGCTGGTTTGACCAAGGTACCAAACATGTATGGAAGCCCAAATGTGCCCAAACAAAAGATGAAAACCTAGTTCAACGAACACTAAAATATCATCCTTAGTCTTAATTTTAACTTACTGAGTTAAGTTTTGAATTATTAAGTGTTAAAAATTTAAATATTGATTATAAATCATCATAATTTTGATTTATTTTGAGCCTATTATTTGGTCTGCCATCTCTTAACATTGATTTCGCAAGTCAAGGTTTTAATTTATCTCCTACTTGTGACCGATTCAGTCAAAATGTTGACCGAGTCTCTTTTTTCTCATGAAACAAAAATTTAGATTTATTTACATCTAATCTTGATTTAGTTATCTTGATGTAGTAATTCCAGATGTATGTTTTGTGACTAAATTGTAAAATGTAAAGTATTTTCTCACAATTTTCTTGTATTCATTTTTTCACCTATTATCAGTAAATTTTGACTTATAAGTAAACATTTTAATTGATTATCTCATCGCACATCTATATTCTTATCTTTAAAAAAACCTAATATTGTCTTACAGTTGTGCCATAGCAACATTAAGATTAAACAACTTCTAATCATGATTTAGTTATCTTGATATATTAATTCCAGATGTATGTTTTGTGACTAAACTATGATGTATTTTCTCACAACTTTTATTTATCATATTTTTCATCTATTATCTGTAAACTTTGACTTAGAAGTAAACATTTTTATTAATTATCTCATGACACATCACTTAAAATACTGCCTTACTGTCTTAATATGTCTATATTTTAAAAAATCAAAAGCCATTGTAAACCTAAGACTGAATAACTTCTAATCTTGATTTAGTTATCTTGATATATTAATTCCAGATTAATGTTTTGTGACTAAACTATGATATATTTTCTCACAATTTTCATTCATCATTTTTTTTAACCTATTATCTCTAAATTGTTGCCTATAAGTAAACATCGATATTTTTTTTTACAATCTGTGTCTTTAGTAACTTTTAATCAAGACAATGTGTTAAAGGCTTGATTTCCTTCCAGTCAAGTTTACCATATAAGTTATATATTGTATTTTTGTTCTACTTTCAGGCCATGTACACGTCTAGTATATATGACGCTTCCCTTGGAGGAGCATTTAACGTAGCCGGTGATCTCGGTAGAACCACGCTGGCAGAAGCAGTGATGACCCTGATCCTTACCATGGTGGTCTGCATGGCGGCCGTCAACAGCCGAACCCGAACACCGGTGGCCCCTTTCTGCATCGGCCTCACTGTGACGGCCAACATACTTGCTGGGTAAGAAAATACAATGAGTCCTGAGTCTCGCCTAAACATTGTCTGATATTCCATTTCTGCCCGTTTGCCCTTTCAGTCATGGTTGTGATCTGACACGCTGAGGATCTGATAGCAAAGAAAGCTTTTTTTTTCATGTTTGATGCATTTAACTGTTTAATCATCCCTTCCAAATGTTGATTAATAAAACATTCCATTATTAGAGTAGAATTATATATAATCAAGTAAAACAGACATAAATTATGTGTATAATTAAAAATGTATTGAAATGACATTTAAAAGCCACTGATTTTGTGTTGCACTTGGGGGGCTTTTGAAAACAACAGAGATGGTAAAAATGGAAGCTGCAGGGGCTCAGAAATACTAACTTTTAGTCCTTAGTTTGGGTTAATACTGTTGGAACTAATGCAAGCAAGTAGGTACAATAGATATTATATAACAGATTACAATAGATCCTAATTTTCCCATAATGCAGTATACTTCCACGTGAGTTCAGTTTCCCTTGAAATCCTCACACACGGGCTTTATTTCATTTACAAGTTGCTCACTTGTGGGACAAAAGCTGTTCTGTTGCTCTGACCAGCACCTGTGTTAAACTGTTGCTGCTTGTTTATTTCAGAGGAACACTGTCCGGAGCCTGTATGAACCCTGCCAGAGCCTTCGGTCCTGCAGTCGCTGCCAACCACTGGGAACATCACTGGGTCTACTGGGTCGGACCCACGTGTGGCGCGCTGCTCACTTCCAGCTTCATCAGGTACGTTAAGTTCAGAGTAGTGCAACACTTTCAGGATTCAGGAAAGAAAATACAAACTCTTTGCTTTTCAAACTTTTTTTGTTGTTTTTGTCCACAGTCACTCTTTAAAAAAAGTTACATGTAGAAGATAGTTTTGAAATGTTAAAACTTAAAGGACCCCTATGTTTACTTAAAGGACCCCATGTTTTTTTTTGTTGTTGTTACTTTAACAGTTCTTTGGTGCAGTATTTCTATAATTATGACCCCAATTTGTTGTTACATTTCATATACAAGCTTGATGCACATCCTGTTATTGGTTTCAAATCAGTCAGTGTTGGTAATTCATCAAGGAGAATAGTTACGCGGCAATGAATGCAGTAATGAAGTAGATGGCTTCCAAAGCAAGATAGATGTAAACAACGCAAAATTTAAAATATACTTGAGTGGCCAATGTGTTTATTAGACCTCAATGATACTCACAATGCATATAGATGAGAATTATGTATGTTAACTATAAGAAAACTCAACTATGTACTTTAAAGACCCCTTTCTGATCATTTTTATTATTATATTTTTTCACCTCAATAATCCGTCCATATATTTTTCGTATGCTAGAACACATCATAAGCAGTAGTCTAAGCAGTCAACACTATGTCTGAGCATTTCTTCCTTAAAAATGTAGTGTACTGATGACAAAACACATACAGAATCAGACATGTGAGGTTTCATGCGTAACAAAAATAAGACACCAATCCTGTCAGCTTGCAGTGTGGAACCTTTTGTATCGTTATTCTTCTTCTTCTGTAGTTATACAGTGTTTGAGCAGTGTCATGGGTGAGCTGGTGTGCTTGAACTGCAGTGAGAATGGAGGGTTGAGTGGAGAGGAAGGCGAGGAATTCATAGATCAGTACATTGTAGAGGAAACAATAGTATTTTAAGATGGGAAGGGACTATTTTTATGGAAAGAATAATAAATCTATATCCAATTCTGACACACAGAAATGAGTTTTTAGGGGTTTAGCCAATGCCTGGAGTGGGTTAATAATGGTGGATAAAATTTTACAGCGTTTCCATTGTGTACTTTACCTCCCATGTGTGGGTTCAGATCGTTATTCAAGCTGATAACATAACCCTCAGTTAAATGCACGGGAGATTAATGTAATTGGACAGAGTCGAAGAAGCGAATGTGACCAAAACGTAAACAAAGGACACAAAGATCGCTTCTTTCCAACTCTGGCGCCTCGCATAATGCTGGAACGTCACGAGTGTACCTTATGTAAATAGACACGTGAACAGATAAGCTGCTGATTGTAATCTGCTCAATTTAAAAGGTCAGTTGTTGATATCCTTTTTAGCTGGACTTCAGTCTAACTTGAGAGGAACATGAGCTCCACCCAGTGAGCTTTAGCTTCGTTACAGTCTGACCTCTTACCTACAGTCGTCCTCTAATGTATTCCATTAAAGAAAAGGCAAAATTCACAATAGTCACTCAAATAACTAGAAACTGATAAAAGTGATAATAAATAAAAATTTGCTAAATTATAATGTAGTGAAATAACACATTGCTTTTGAATTGTGGTTGAAAAGAATTTTTTTTTTTTTTTAAATCAGTTTTGGACAAACTGGAGCACTTTGCTGATGAGCAGTGGGCCAAAATCATTTGCCAGTTTTTTTTGTTTTGTTTTGTTTTTTTAATATTTCTGTTGAACCACAATTCAAAAGCAATGTCATGATTTTCATTGTATTTTTATTTATTATTACTTTTGTCAATTTCAATGTATTTCAGTGACATCTGTTTTTTGTCTCCTTCTTTAATGGGAGGGTATGAATACATTTGAGGACGACTGTACCTGCTCGCATTAGTTCCAACAGGTTATTACTAACTAATGACTCATTGTTCTTAAGGAAGAAAGGCCCCTAAACTTTATAAACAGGAGCAAGACCCAGAGACCAAAGACTGAGTGGTTCTTTAGAGTCTGTTTGTTGCTGTTTGGATTCACATTGTGTCTCTTTGTGTCATTTCACATCTTTTTGTAGATATTTTAGGCCTTCTTGTGGACATTTTAAATCTGTGCTATTTGGTGGCCGTTTTGCATCTCACTTAAGTTGTTAAGAGTCTGTTTTCAGTGTGATCCTTTAGGGCTGTTGGGCCTCAGTGATCCATCCATGTTCCTAAACAACACTAACCCACCCAGAGTGCTGTTCACTCACAGAAGTGTCACTCTTTTTCAGGTTGATGCTCGGCGATCACAAAACCCGAGTTGTGCTAAAATGAGAGCGATCGAACGCGCCGACCGACCTGACGACAGCTCTTCCGTCTGAATGTTCGCGCATGACTCAGCAACGAGGCTGCGACGTGCAAACTTGCAAGAAAAACACACTTCTCTTTGGACGTCTCTTTGGATCAGCTATAATTGTTACAGTCTTTTGTATTCATTGTTTGGGTCAAAGTCCTGAACGGACAATCACACCTAAAATATCTTTATTACTTAATATATGGTACAAGGACAGGGTGCTGTGCTACACAATAAAGCCAGATTAGAATCGTAAAGCGGTGCCCTTCGATCAAATGAAACGCAGCCGCTACTTCTGTTAAAGTCAAAGTCTTCTGAAACACAGCCAAAATGTACAACAAAAATGGATGGAAGATGGATCCTTCAGCCCTGTGAAACCATGAGACCCAGAACTGTTTTCGTCCAACACTTTCTATAGTATAGATGTATTATAACATGTACACAGGCCTGAATCAGATTCTACAGCAACAGGAACAACATACGCAAATACTGCATCATTTTTACAAAGGATTTTTTCTTATTTAATGTCACTGCCAGAAGAAGTATTTAGATCCAGTCGTCATGTAAAAGTAGGAACACCCCAATCCAAGATCTGTGTATGCAGAAAAATGTCTCTTTTGATATTGTATATACTATCAGTCAATTATTACTGATAATTAATCAAACCTAGAGCCATTGTATCATAAAAACATGTAATTTCATTTAAAGAATAAAACTCACTGTACAATAAGAGTACAACTTTTGTTTTTTAAAGTGCTTCTAATTGAGACATCAATGCAAATCACAAGCAAACGATGATTAACTTTCACATCAAAATGAAAAAATACACAACACACGTATTCCTCTCCTACACCTAAAACACAGAAGACACTTCCATCCATCCATCCATCCATTCATCCATTATCTATACACCGCTTAGGGTCATGGGGGGCTGGAGTCTATCCCAGCTGACTCATGGTGAAAGCAGGAGACACCCTGGACAGGTCACCAGTCTATCACAGGGCTACACTTAGAGACAGACAACCAAGCACACTCACATTCACACCTATGGGCAATTTAGAATCATCAATTAACCTCAACATGTTTTTGGACCTTGTGGGAGGAAGCCGGAGAACCCGGAGAGAACCCACACTGCACGGGGAGAACATGCAAATTCCACGCAGAAAGATCCCGGGTGTCCTCACCGAACCGGCGACCTTCTAGCTGCGAGGCAACGATGCTAACCACCGCGCCACCTTGCAGCCCCAGAAGACACTTATACACGATAAAACAAAATATGAAAAAAAAAGATTTCCAAGTCCCACTACATCAAACATACTAAATCACTATTTAATGCGAAGGAGAAAAGAAAGAAAGATTTTTAAAAAAATGTTTTTAAAACGGTGCTACCATTATATCAATTTAAACTGTTTATAACTATTGACTTTTATTGCAGTTACAGATTTTTTTTTTTTTTTTTTTTGCACTTTTTGAAGAAAACAAGATTCGGAGAACTCAGTTACAGACAGAAATTCCTCGATAAGATAAGATGACATCAGATAAGACGAGTTAAGATAAACTTTAATGATCCTCACTGGAAAAACATGCCACACCTGTGGCTTTAAAAAGGCAAAACTAGAAATACAAAAGTACAGCAAGGCTAAAAATGAAGACATAATAAACACTATGTACATCTTGAACACCAAGATGAGTTTACATATGGACCCAGTTGAAGGACACATTAAAAAAAAACTCTCCCCAGCTGCTGAAACCTCTGGATAAGAGGAAAAAAAGAAGCAACATGAAGTAGAGACATACCCTAAAAGAGCCTAAAAAAGTGGTTTCATCCCAATGAAACCAATATCTGGTGAATGCCAAAGTATCAAACACATCAACATGTTTAGAGATCTGCTGTGCTCTGATTCCATGTATCTGTATTCTGTGTTTATATCCATCTAGATTTTCCAAGCTCTGTAAGTAACCTAATGTATGTGAACGCTTTGAAGAATAACATATTGAAAGTTCAGCTCATATTTTTCACATTTTCAAAGTCACACGGTATCCGACTTTTGTCATTCTGATACTTCCAGATTCTCTCCTGCCAGCATTTATGGTGAAATACATGTAAAAAAAAAAAACAGATATAGAAGCTAATAGGATCTAGATATCCTTCTGGGGAAAAAAAGGAGATACAGCATGCACAGCGAGTCCTCTTAATGACAAAGATAAGAGCTTAAACGTGAAGGTAGGGGGCTCAAAGGGTAAAAGGAAAGACAACGGCGGTGGAAAAACACTGCAGCACAAATAAAGGTTGCATCCAAAACATCACCAAAGTTAAATTTCTACTAAGTATTATGTCACCTAAAAACAATACTGCAGAAAATTTATTGTTATATGGCATTACTAGACTGTTCCAGTGACGCAGCATAGCTGGAGCAGAGCTGAAGTGTGGGAGCTCACCAAACTGAACTGTTTTGTTTAAGGCGGTTTAATGCTTGGATTTGAAATAAGCGAAGTTTAGATGCACAAATCTTGGATTTCTGTGGTTTTTCTTTGGTTTAATTTGACTAAATGATTAGGATTAAAATGACATCAGAGTGGAAAATATGTCTAACAGGGGAGTTTTTGTACAGAAGTTCAGAAATCACTGGTTTAACCGTGAAATGTAAAATCACATCTAAAAACTAACTAAGTGTTAAATAGGGCAGCTCAGGTGGTAGAGCAGGTTGTCCTCCAGTCGCAGGGATGGCGGTTTGATCCCCCTTCACAGTCGAACCCGGAATTGCTTCCAATGGCGGCAGCTCCTTGCAAGGCAGCTCTGTTGCCATTGGTGTATGAATGGGTGTGTGAATGGGTGAATGAGGAACACATTGTAAAGCACTTTGGATAAAAGCGCCATGTAAGTGCAGACCATTTACCAAATAGGTGTAAAATGCACCATATTTTAGTTTTAAAAAGTAGCAGAGCAGAAAGACAAAGGGCCATTAAGTGGTAATAAGTGGTAATAATCGTAATAAATACAATGCTTGGCAAATATGTTTACTTTGGTGTGTTATGTAAACGTCTGATAGAGAGCAGAGTGCACTCAGACGCTGACCCATATGAGCTATTGCAAAGTCATTAGCCCAGGTTAGTCTTATCTATATAGGCTCCTGGTGATTGCTATAGGCTTGCTTGTGAATCTAAAAAAAAAAAAACAGCAAACACCATGATTGTAATAAAGAACCCTGTAACCCCCCCGGACCTGAACCCACGAGCTCGGGCCCAGCCTTGAACCTCTCGAGTCTCTCTTTGAACCTTATCATCCCTTTTTGCTTCAGGTCACGCTGACAACTAGTCGGAGGTCTGGCTAACCGGGCCAGACAGAGGCGCACAGCTTTGGGTGTGTATTGTGTTGCTTTAACAAATCGCAGAATATCCTTCGCCTTTATAGTTTTACAACCTGTGATGCAATTTGAGTTCAGTGTGCCAATTTCAGGTGATGATTATAAATAAGCCCAGCGCCTCAGCGTTCGTGCTGGTTTCACTGTAGGTGCTGCAGGTGACAGAAGTAGAGTAAACCAAGCAGGGAAACAGCAGCAGCCATAATGGGAGCAGAGAAAATGGAAGTGGAGGATTCTACTCTGATGGAAAGAGGCAAGAGGTCGCCCGCGCCCAAACCTCCCAACACGTTTGAGAGAATCTACCAGCCGTGCTTGGCTGAAATCGTGGGGACCATGTTCTTCGTCTTCATCGGATGCGTGTCGGTCATCGAGAACCTTCCGCAAACCGGACGCCTGCAGCCGGCTCTGGTGCACGGATTGGCGGTGGCGGTTCTGGTGGCGGTCATGGACAACATCAGGTAGAAAGTGAGGCCACAGTGCTGGTTGCTTGTTGCTTCTTGTTATATTTCAAACATCATCCAACCAGATATTTAGCAGAAGTCTGAGTGGAAACAGTCTCTTGAAGTTCATTGCTTCTTCTCCCTCCTTCCAGCGGCTCCCATTTCAACCCTCCCTTCACCATTGCCATCTACCTGTGTGGAGGCATGGAGCTGGTGATGATGGGGGCCTACCTGGTCAGCCAGCTGATTGGAGGAGTGCTGGGAGCCGGAATGGCAAAGGTCAGCTTGAAACAGCTTAATGAAAAGATGTTCTGTTGGTTGCACATTTGCTCACCACCGCCGCCCTCATCCACAGCTGATGACCCCTGCAGACCGTTACCTCAACGCCACGGGAGCAGCTTTTGACCTCCTCAAGTCAGAGGACCAGCTGTACAAGGCCCTCTTCGGGGAGGTGGCCATGACCTGCCTGGTGACCATGGTGGTGCTGCTGGTGGCGGTCAACGGCAAGACCAAGACCCCACTGGCTCCGTTCGTGGTGGGCTGCACGGTCATCATCAACGTCCTGGCAGGGTGAGGCAAAAGGGCGGCGAGCGGAACACGTCTCATGGTAGCCGATTATCGCGAGGGCCTTTACTACTGTTAAACATTTACACCGGCACTGACAAAGCTGCCAGCTGATAACAAGGGATGTTTGTTTCAGAGTCAACATTTTCCAAAGAAAAGTTGATTTCAGGGATTTCACACTTAGACACAGCAGCTAAAAAAATAAAATAAATAAATGGGACACAGGTAATAAAGAAGAGTGGTGATACAGATGTCACTAGTGTTTTTTGTTCTTTTTTATGTTTGTGTATTTTAAAGGAAAAGCACCAGATACCTTTTTTTTTTTAAATTTATTTTTGGAATTATTGTGCTTTTTAAAATATAGGATAAAAATAAATAAAGTCTGAAATAAATATGTTTTGGAATAAAAACAACAAAAGGCTTAACTAATCAAACAAAGTATTTTTTTGGTTACATTTTGATATGTTTACTCAGTTTGACTACAGATTATGATTGTTTTTATCACATTATCTAAATTATATGATGAGAATTAATGGTTTTGTCTCAAAAATTATTTTGAATTTTTTTTTTAAGTCTTGATTTTTATATTCTAAAATACTTTTATTTTGGAATAGTCTCTTTGAATTTATTTAAATTGAATTAATAGATAAAATGTTTGGAAAAAAATGTCAGGTGCGAGGTGCAAACAAATGCTTCACTTCAGTTTGATTGTATTCATCATGTTTTTATATTTTTAAAATTTAACTACAGCATTATCTACAATTATAAGTTGCCAGTTGATGCCAGTTTCACACTGATCAGAATCTCTTTGGTCGTTGAACCAAATGTAAGATTTTAGAACTGTAATTCACATTAGATACACATGGACCGAAGTTGTGCGTAAATGACACTCGTGCGTAAAAGTGCGCACAAAACTAAAAACTGTATTCATAATCAGCCATTTTATGCTTTTTTTTTTTTTTTTTAACTTTTCTTTTTTTGTGGGTACAGGGCTGACGTATCCGGAACGTGTCTGAACCCTGCCAGAGCTTTCGGTCCAGCTCTGATTGCCAACTACTGGACCTACCACTGGGTGTACTGGGTCGGACCCATCGCAGGAGGTGTGCTGGCCGCTGGTCTGCTCAGGTAAGAGGAGCCGCTCATGGCTCAGTGTTGGATAAATCAATAAATGGACAGGAGTGACAGCAGCAGTCTCACTCTGCCTCTCTTCTGTTTTCAGGCTCGTCCTCGGGGATAATAAGTTACGAGTCGTTATGAAATCCTAACAGCCTCTGCTGCGTGTTTACGGCGGTGCAGGTGTCAATAAACTTGTAAACACCATATCAGTCCATATCAGTTTGGAACCATATAATGTCATGTGGTCTGTTTGATACCGTAGTTGTTGTTTTTTTTCTTTCTCTCTCCTGTCAGTTTGTGTAATGGGTGGATGTTTTTCAGTTTGAAATAAAGACAAAATGGATAAATGATCGTTACTATACTGTTTTTAACTGTAGATTCAACTGTACATTTTACTGTTATTTACAGATTTTACCTGTTTTGCTACAGTACAGATGACAACTAGTAAAGTCACAGAAAAAAAACGTATTAATTTACATGTCAATTGCAAAAAACACACAAAATTCGTGTTGTTTTTTGGCTACGCCCTTTTGCTGCATTTCAATATTTTTTAACAGGTATTTGCAGTTATTTCAATGAAAAAAGGTATATATATATAGAACTGAAAGATAGTACATAATTTGTAAAAACTCTTATTTTACAGATTTTCCCTGTTTTGCTAAACTACAGAAAAAGGGATTCGTTTACATGTTAACAAAATAAAGTTAATAGAAATAGGTTAAAACTGTCAGAAAAATCTGCTTTTCTACAAATAGTAATTAGTTGTTTCACAAAATGTAGCTGTTCTACTGTATTTAAACCATCTGAGGTGTCATTATTTTTCATATTTGCTGCTATTTTCCATTTTTCTTTATTTCTTTTTTTCTGTTGTAAACGTGACACTATTTCATACTATTTTATATTGCTTTTTTTTTTTTTTAATGACAATTTATAAGATAATTTTGTGAACTCAGTGTGACACGTGCAGGCGTAAAAGCCAAGACATCTCATCAGGAGACATAAAAGACACAGTAGTTTCAGACTTTGGCGGCATGCAGTTTATTAATTTTCTTGTCAACACAAGTCACATTGATCTTGTGTGGCAAGCTGCACTCTCTCTCCACGACTTAACGATACTTCTCAGCGAGAGCCAGGGCCAGGCAGCTCATGAACTTATCGGTGGCGACGTGAGCCTCTGGGGTGAACTCTTTGGGGAACATATTGGCGATCACCACCATAACGCAGTGGGCCAGGAGCTGCAGAAAGAGGACACGAGTTTATAACACATATATGGTGTGTACTGCCAAAAATCTTGTCAGGAAACAAAGAAACGTGTGCGTAAATCCATGCGTAAAAGTGCGCGCAAGTCATTTTGCTGGGTGCGGACTCAGTATAAAGTTCTGTATGTATAAAAGTAATTACTGCGCGGTGATCTCAGTTTATAACTCATAATGCAGAGGTCTCACCTTGAAGTTAGCCGGGTCCACCCTCAGCTGGAAGGCGTGCAGCTCACTGAGGTCCAGCAAGCCGGCGGTGAGATCATCGATCTTGGACACAGCCAGAGCGACTCCACTCATCACCTTCTTTCCGTGCGCCTTGACGGGGCCAGAGCCGAAGCTCAGATCGGGCCAGTGGGAGAAGTAGGTCTTAGTTTGCGGGTACACTGAGAGCATCCTGTGGAAACAGAGAAGTTGGACAACATTTAATGCAAACCTCAGTGTAGGCACGGGCTCCAGTGGCGCAATCGGTCAGCGCGCGGTACTTATAAGACAGTAACCTGCAGAGCCATGCCGAGGTTGTGAGTTCGAGCCTCACCTGGAGCAAAAAGCTCTTTTTTTGATTTTTGATTTGATTTTGACCTCTGTAAAGGTTTGTGGTCTCAGAGCAGTCACGGTGTCTGGTAATGCGTTGCATCCCTGAAACGAGGCCAATTTTGCGTTAAAAAAAAAAAAAAAAAAAGATTCAGGAGGTATTACTATTTAAATTGTTTATATTTTTAGCAGGGCTGCAAGAGTTTGCAAGTTCCCCCATGTGGGTTCTTCCTCCCACAGACATCCAAAAACATGTTAAGGTTAATTGGTGATTCTAAATTGTCTGTAGGTGTGAATGTGAGTGTGCTTGGTTGTCTGTCTCTAAGTGTATCCCTGTGACAGACTGGTGACCTGTCCAGGGTGTCCTCTACCTTCACCCTGAGTCAGCTGGGATAGACTCCAGCCCCCCGTCACCCTAATGAGGATTAAACAGTGTATAGATAATGGATGGATGGATATTTTCAAGCTGAAATTAACCCACTTTGTTGATCTAGCAAACAACTTCAACAACAAACGTTCTTTGAAAAAAAAAATAAAAAAAATTACTATGCTGTAGGTGTCGGTGTCATCCTCTGCCTGGCATCAGTCAAACTGCCCAGCTGCAAAACTCACACGCCATAAAACTGAACATTAATTTAAAAACACGAATAAATATGACTCTCACCTGCCCAGAGCATCAGCTCCGATGGCATCCGCAGACTTGGAGATTTTTCCCCAAAGGGCCTTGACGGCAGCCTTGTCTTTGTCGGTCAAACTCATGTCGGCTCTCTTCTCAGTCGAATACTGATGCCAGGTTGCCCCGAAGCTCTACTTAAATTCAGTTGGCCCACAGAGTCACACCCACTGAAAGCCATGCCAGGCTGGGTCCCCTGACGCAGATAGCCCCCTTTACAGTGGCCTCACGCCAGCAGGACACGTTATCAGCGGGTCTCATCGTGGGGCCTAGTTGGCAAAAACGTGGGTATGTACTCGTAATTGGAAGCACGTGACTGCGTTTTGGGTTCATGATTTGCTGGTTAGTGACGGCGAGACAGACCCACCCGGAGGCTGAGAGGACACCTCAGGTCATGACAGAGTCAGGCGAGGCCAAGTCAGTTGGAGAGACGTTGCCAGAGCGCGTCCGACTGGCTGATGCGCATTTAGTCAGAACACAAGAGACAGAAGGGAAATGTGAGCAGTCTGAACAGAAACACACTGATTCATTAAAATGCTTTTAATTATGATAGATCAGCCAATTAAAATGTGCTTCCCCCATATTCTAACCTGAATTCTAAGCAAACCAGCAGATCTGTGTCACATTTTTATACTTCTGCTTGTAATCTAGTATTTATACAAACATGTACAGACTCTATAAAGACTTTATTTCCAATTTTATAGTCCAACGGTTAACAGTTGTGTGTTCTCACATATCTTGCTGCGCCATGCACAAACTTCAGCTCTTAGAAAAATGCTGGATTTTCAGAACAAATTCACCATTTGTGTTTTAAAAAATAAAATAATCAAGATCACATCAGGTTTATTGTCATTTTGCTGAACATACACAGTAGTACAGATGAGAGAGCGTTTCCTCAGGATCCAAGAACTTAAAGCAACTTAAATACAGACGTGTTTGCACATCTGGATCAGCAGTTCAGCATAAAATGCAAGTACATATATGTATATATAGTAAATTATTTGAAAAAAGTAAAATCCAAGAATTAGATTTTTTTTAAGTTACAGACGGAACAAAAAAGTAAGAAAAAAAACTCTAAAACTGACAATAATTGTCATCATAAAATTCCAGATAAAATAAATGAATAAACATTATTTTCATATTACACAGTCAACTGAACTGAACACACACACACACACACACACACACGTAAAATTTCTTTCATGACCTGAAGAGCTTGTACATGTCTGTTCTCCAACTCTCGGATCTCCCTTCTGCTCATATGATCATTTAGATTTCTTTATTTAGTTTTTTTTTAATGTTAATATCTGAATACAGGCCAGTAGAAGAAACTAATCCTTGAGTGAGAACCTTTTTTCACGTTCTTTTTTCTGCATCTTGCGCAGAGATATCCAACAAAGATAAACCGTCTGAAAGGTAACTTAAGGACACCGGTTGAGAGGAATCACATCACGTATGGATGCGCTTTCTGCTTTTTGTAAAGGACAAGACATCCAGGGGGTAAACAAAAAAAGTATTTCCACCTGCAGCAGCCTGCAAACACTCGATTAATAATTTTCCTTAAAAATACTAAAAGTGTTTTATCATGTTGCAGCTGAATTATAAGACTGATGAGTGACTTGTTTCTTTTTCTTCTTTTAAAATTTGGCACAAGTTTTATCTCCACTGCATTGTGACTGGAGTCATCGATTTCTTTCCTATCAAAGGGAGAAGCTTTTATCGACGAGTTGTGGCATTTTTTTGCTAAAGTTAATCAAACTGTGGTGGATGTGGGCACCGGGCTGCTGGGTGGAGGGTGGAGGGGGCGCTGCTGCAGATAACACCGGCGTGGTTTTGCCGATAACGGCGCTGGTGACGAACCCTCCTGAGCTTCTTGGCAAGAAAGCAAAACTGAGCTACATCTAAAAATCACACTCAAGGAGCCTCAATGAATTCTGCCGCCTTTTTTGAAACTTAAGGAAAGAAAAATCTAACTTGAGGGACGTTGTGTTACATTTTCTTAAAAAACACAAAAAAATAAAGTTTTTCTCTTTTTTCTTTCTTTTTCTTTTTTTTAAGATTTGAGAAAATACTTAAATTCTATTATTATTTATCTGTCTGGATCCTTAAATGATCTATTCAGGGTTTCTTCACACATGCATTTATAAATAAAAATCATAACAGATTTATGGTTGAATGGGTTAATAACTGCTACTCCTGTCCATAAACTGCAAATCCTATAGCAATAATACTATTCTTACAGTCTATTCTGTTTATTCTGCTCATACCTGCAGATTTGGATGATCTAATTTATGTTGCATCCATACATCTTTCTATATAATTAATATATGAGTGTGTTAATTCTGTTTATGCTCTAACATACAGTAAATAAGGCACTTTACTTTTTCTGTGCAATAAAATGAATCTAATCTAATAACAAGCAACAAATTCAAAAGAGTTCATTTCAGTAGTTTAGGATTCAGTTTGAATGAAAAAAGGCCCGTGGAGCAGCTTAGATTAGGACTCTGCAAAACTGTAGAGCTGCACATGGATGAAATGTTCCCTCACAAGTCAGATCTCCTCTAAAAGTTCTCCCTCTGTATTTTTTATTACCCAATAAATTGCTTCATCACCAGTTCCTCTGGTTTACTTTAATTGAGCCTGAAAACTTAAGATTAATAAACCAATATCAAAGCATTCCAGAAGCTTCTGGAGAAGTCTTCGGTTTATCTCCAACTCTTCATCTGCAGCCTATCGCGGCCTTCTGCTGGAGGGGCGGGGGGCAGCTTTGACACGTTTAAATAGACCAGAGTCGAGCTGAAGAAGTATTCAGTCTTTTCTTTTCGAGCCTGAACCAAAAGAATAATCAAGAGCCAACATGGTTGAGTGGAGTGACCAGGAGCGCAGCATCATCAATGGCATCTTTGCCAACCTGGACTACGAAGACGTCGGCGCCAAGGCTCTGTGCAGGTACTGAACAGCTCGCTGCTTCTTCTTCTTCTTCTTCTTCTTCTTCTTCTTCTTCCAAGCATCTCCATCTTCCTCTGGTTGCCAACTCACCCGTCTGTTTCCCCTCCTGTAGGTGCCTGATCGTCTACCCCTGGACTCAGAGGTATTTCGGCTCCTTCGGCAACCTGTACAACGCCGAGGCCATCAAGACCAACCCGAACATCGCAGCCCACGGAGTGAAGATCCTGCACGGTCTGGACCGGGCCGTGAAGAACATGGACAACATCAAGGCCACCTACGCCGAGCTGAGCGTCCTGCACTCCGAGAAGCTGCACGTGGACCCCGACAACTTCAAGGTAAAGCTTCATCATCTTTATTTCTTGAATGCAACAGACTTCACTTTGCAATCAGTTCACGCACAAAGTAAAGGATTGTGCCATCACTTATAAACAACACAAAACAGACGCAAACCAACATTTAGGCAAAAATATAAAACTGCGTAAAAATACAAATATTCTAAGTATGTAACGTCTGTCTCTTCTTCGCACAGCTCCTGTCTGACTGCCTGACCATCGTCATCGCCTCAAGGTTGGGCTCCAACTTCACCCCTGAGACTCAGGCCACCTGGCAGAAGTTCCTGGCCGTGGTGGTGTCCGCTCTTGGAAAGCAGTACCACTAGATCCTGCGCATCTGGTCATCAGAGGGAGATCTAACGTCTCTTTACATCTGTTATGTGTCTCCTCAGTGAAGAAAATTCAATAAAAGCCCACTGAAGCAAAAATGAATTTGTGGTTCTGATTTTCATTTTACGCATGCGTAATTACGCACAGCTGTATGTTAGATGGGGCGTTTGGTAACAATACAAGAGGGTGTAAGTTACTACAGGAAATCGACATAATAAACTTTAAATATTATCCCAAAAAGACATTCTACATGTAATAATATCTAATAAAGGCACAGCGACTGACATGAGCGCATAATAGAAAGTTTATCGTGGTGGTTTTCATAGTATTAGAATGGTGTCAGCTGAGCAAGAAGTAGACTCTCTTTCTAAATACACGACAGTTGACCACCTCCACTATCAGGGACTGAAGTCCAAGAAAAAAAAAAAAGAAAAAAAGACAAGAACTCGAAGGTCCCGATGCCTCAGTTTGTCGGGTCAGATAAGGACAGCTGAGCCCAGAGAGGACAGCGCACACTTTCACGTCTTTGACGTCGAAAAATTAATGCAATTTAAGATTTTCAAATCATGAAATAACACATATTAGTAACCAAAAGCGTTAAACAAATAAAATAAAATTGGTTGCTGTTTGCCTTTTGTTGACAGATTTACGCACTATGGCCAAAATCTTAACCAGCTTCATGGGATTATTTTTGCTTCGGCCACAATCAGCCATGTGTGTTATTTTATATTTTTCTTGTATAAGTTTTGTTTTGCAACATAGAAAATGTAAAAATAAATAAATAAAATTTTAAAAACCTCTTTGAATAATGTCCTAATGGTTTACTGATACTTCACATAGAAATCCAAATTGGAGATGTGCGTAATGCTGGTTTGTTGGAGCTGTGCAGAGTCAGCGGCGACTCGTTAGCCCCGCCCACAACACAGGCCACGCCCACTCCAGGTCAGCCTCAGCTTGACCTCCATCACCTCACTCAGAGGTCAACGCTGCAACGATGCAAGTGCTCGTTCAAAGCAGCAGGTGGCTCCAATCCGATATTTGTGAACAAGAGGTCTCAGTTGTGATTCTGGTTTTACAGGCTGTTGTTAACACCTAGTTTACACTGTAAATCATTTGAAGTACAATCAGCTTAGAAATATATATTTAAATTATTATTATATAAATTGTATTTTGCTTGCTGCTTTAAAAATGTACGTTTTCTGCACCCCAGCAGCTCAAAGTCGTCTTTGGAGCTGTGAAAGTGTCAAACTAGCTGAGTTAAATCAACAGAACGAAAGAAAACAAGCTCAACAAACTTTAGTTAAATAAATTAAATCAACTAGTCATTTACAATCAGTCAACTTTAGCAGATGACTGAGTTCAGATTCAGTAGAACAGGTTTATTTCAGCACCAGGGACAGCGCTCCATTCCTGATCTTTATGACAAACGGCTCCTTGTTTACTGCTTAAACAGTAACTAGGCTCAGTCATGTGCTGTCTTCTCCCAGTGGTCTCCTTAATGCTGATCAGGAAAACATTAGGTTTGTTTTAAGTTCTCATTAATCTGGAGCGTTGGAGTAAAGACAACATACGGAGCTACAAAACATCAAAACACCAGACTTTTATCCTGATGACTGGGCCAGGTTTAGATGTGGATGTTTTTAGTTTAATGTGACCATTTTCCTTCAAGTATAACCATTTTTTTCTCTTTTAATTTGCACATGTCAGAAGGTGGCTTGTAGGCCTGTGTAGATTTTTCCTGCTCAGACAATATTTGTTATTTATCACATCTGAACAAATAAACTAAATTATAAATACTAGAAGCAAATAAATTGAAAAAAGAAAACGTGTTTGTATAGAATGGTGTATTTTATATGCTCATATGTTGTTGGAAGGCAGGAAGGGATTATTTTTATGGAGAAAAAATAAAATAAAATTCAACAACTTTAAAGCATGAAGGGGTTTAAAAATGACCAGAGTGGGACTTTAGACAAGCATAAACAAAAATAAATAAATACATACATACATACATACATAAATAAATAAAGCAAAACACAACAAACAAACAAAAACAATTTCAACTTTCATGCAATTTTATTTCAACTATTAAAGACAGGCCAAGCCTAAAAAAACAAACAAAAAACACCCAAAAAACAAACAAAAATTAAATAAATAGATAACAAAGCAAGAGACAACAAACAAACAAAAACAGTTTCAACTTTCATGTAATTTTATTTCAACTACCAAAGACAGGCCAAGCCTAAAAAACAAAACCCAAAACAAAACAAACAAACAAATAAAAAAAAACAAAATTTTAAATATATTGCTGTCACTTTGGAAAAATGCACTGTAAGACAACAACAGTAAACTGGACTTGTTTGAAATGTATACTCTGTTATATAAACATGCACCAAGGTCACTTTTGTGGAAGTTTCAGAGATTTATTTTTGAAAATAAGATGATCAAATTAAGAGAGCCTATCTAAACTTGTCTTTGTTTCTTCTTCTTCCTTTTCTTCTTCTTCTTCTTCTTCTTCTTGTTCTTCTTGTTCTTCTTGTTCTTCTTCTTCTTCTTCTTATTATTATTATTATTTTTGTTGCACATTACACAGCACCTGCTATGAGCCTTTCCACCTCGGAGACAGATTCTTTTTGCAAAGTTGGATTCGTACACAGTCACCACAGTGTGAAGGATGAATGGGCTCCTCTGATGGTTTTAGGAGCCTGTCAGAGAATGAAACGTTCTTATCAGTCAGCAAGGCCGGTGGGCTGCTCTGCCCATGCCGCCGCCTCCTCCCTCACAGACTCAAGGCTGCTCTGATGAGAGAGGCTCTTCCACAGAACCATAGGGAGGCCTTGGAGCGACAGAAACAGATTCAGAAGCTGCAGCTGTGAATATTAGCCTTTCAAACTCCCTCTCTGAAAGTCCAGCAATGCCAGCTGAAATTGATGGTACATGAATTGAAATATTGGTAGATAGTGGTGCTTTCAGCTGTATGCTCAGTTGATCACGTTTGTACCCCCATCTCCAAAGCATTTCTGGACCACCTACAGCTGAGCCTCTTTTTAAACAGACTCATTCTTTTCTGATTTCTGCAGGGACACGTTTAAGTCTCAGAACGTTGCTAAATCTTCACCAGTCTGTGCATCTTTGCTGTCTGCGATGAGGCCTGTGTAGCTGCTGCTCATCCATCCACTGGCTATCAAAATATGGCTTTACCATTTTACTTAGAATGACACGATCCACTACTTTGTGAAAATGTCTGGATTGTGCATTTTGCCAGCAAAGTTAACAAGCAAACAACTATTTCTGTACAAGGATCATGACGTACAGCCTCATATCAAGGTTGCAGTTGCAGCAGGGGCAGACGAAAAACAATTGTGCGATACGATAGAGAGGTCTCGTAATCTGTCTACGGTCCACTGATTACGACAGCAGCTGCTCTGGGAAATAATTTGTTTGCTCTGAACATCCCTGAGAATGTCATCCTGCCTGAGAGTATCTTTGTTTTACAGAAAACACCCTTTCTTGTTTTGCACGGACCCCCATTGGATCTATTGGAAGTCCCCCAGAGCGTTCATGGGCGAAACATAAGAAGCATGTCCGCCCCTCCACACGTTGTTCAGGGTAAAGCTAGTGCTAAACGTCCCATGATTAGGTAACATCAATTACCCCAAAAGGCAATTGCAGGCATAGAGGCTGTAATTCAGTCGCTCTTGGATCAAGGACTGCTGGTGGAGACAAACAGTCCCTGCAACACTTCTATTCCAAAGCCACATCGCCCAAACCAATGGAGATTTGCAGGCCGTCAATAACATTGTTGTGCCTACAGCCTCAGTTGTGCCAGACATTGATTCTATTTTGGCATCTTTGCCTTCAGATTCAAAGTATTGTTGATCTGAGCTCAGCATTTTTCTCTGTTCCTTTGCATCCAGACAGCCGGTACTTGTTTACATGTAAGTCATGCCAGGTGACGTGGACCAGGGCTTTGTTGAGGGTCTGACGGTGTGTGCTGCAGCGGTGAGACGTGATTTAGTGGTTCTGCATCTGGCTGGCGGGAGCATTCTCCTTTTCTATGCTGACGATTTGTTGGTTGCTTCTCCTTCAGAGGAGTCCTGCCATGGTGACTCTGAGAGAGGACGCTGCCCCTCTCTGGTGAAACTACAGTATTGCAGCACAAAGGTCACCTATCTGGGTTATGTGTTGAGCGAGGGTCTCTGCTGAATAACATGAAGCCTCCTAACACTAAGAAAGAGATGCTTTCTCTCCTGGGCGGGACGAGTTATTGCTGTAATGGACTCTGTGCTGAGAGCAGCTACACTACAGGAGGCTCCCCGTGGATGGAGAGCATGCATGAGGCCTTTGTGGATTTAAAGACTGCTCTTGTTTCAGCTCCGGCCCTGGGACTGCCGGACTACATGCAACCTTTTCACCTGTATGTCAGAGAGGGAGAGGGGTTTGCTTCTAGAATGCTGTTTCAGAAACATGGGTCGCACCACCTCCTGGTGGCGTAATTACTCGTCAGAGCTTTGCATGGTGGTTCATGAGATCAGTGGCTGCTGTTTCAATGATAATAGAGAAATCTGCTCCCTTGGTGTTGACTCATGATTGCTTCGTGATGCTCCATATTCAGTTTTGCAAACTCATAATGCATCTGCCACACAACACACGTTAGCCGCACGCAGATCAGGATATGAATCAATCATTTTGTGTAGCTCACACATCGAGCTCTAAAGCTGCTAATTTTCATCCTGTTTCTGAAGCAGATGACAACCACGACTGTGAGATGGTGATAAACAGCAACACACCGCCCCGATGTGACCTGATGATCTGATTCTGTACACTGATGGTTCAGCCAGCAGACCCTCTGATGTCACACACCAAGCAGGTATGCTGTAGTTAATGACTGGGAGATTGTTGAGGCTCTCCCACCTAGCAGCTGAACTGTATGTTCTTATCAGAGCCTGCATTATCTCTAAGAACAAGGTCTCTACCATCTACACAGACTCCTGCTGTGCATTTGGAGCAGCTCGTGGTTTTGCTCAAATTTAGAAACAAAGACTTTTTAACATCAAGTGGAAAGCTGCTTGAACATCCCAAAATGATAAATGAACTGATCGATGCAATTTTCTTGCCCAAACAATTGGCTGTAGTGAAGTGTGAAGCAGACACGAATGGTTCTGATCCAGTTTCTCTTGGAAATGTGCAAGCTGATGCAGCTAAACAAGCAGCTGTTTCCCTCCTCTCTGTGGTACAACAGTGTGCCTCCATGCAACCCTCTGAACCTGTTGTTCTGCCTTCTTTTGATGAACAAAACTGCACTGATGGTGAGGAGAAAAGGGTCAGTCTCCATCTTGTTTGTCGCCGATCTCTCCTCCACATTGAGTGCACGGCCCGACTCATGTAAGGAGGGATAAATGAGCTCATTCGATCACAACGGTTTGCACCTGGAATCACACAGTTTTCACAAACACTTATGATTACATGTGTGATATGTCAGCAGACCGGGCGTGCAGGAAACACCATTAATCGTGACCACCTGCCGCCGCCATTGGGCCCATTTGTAAATATGCAAGTTGATTTTGTACATATGCCGAGTTGTCAGGGTTACAAACACCTGTTAGTGATCGCTGATGTGTTTGGGGTGGGTTGAAGCACATCCAACAAGAAAGGAAGATACTAAAAGCGTTGTAAAATGTTTGTTTGGGGTACCATCAGGGATCAACAGTGACAGAGGCCCAGCTTTTGTTTCTAAGATAACTCAGACCGTAGCAGCAGTACTGGGCTGTCAGGGGAAACTACACGTCCCTTATCATCCACAGAGCTCAGGGCAGGTGGAAAGAGTAAATTTAGTTATTTATTTTTTTAGTTATTACACATTTATTTTTTGCCTTTTAGTGTTGTTCACAGAGTAGTGCAGAGAGACAGGAAAAGGGGAGAAGAATGGGGAGAGTCCTGCAGCAAAAGGCCACGAGAGGGATTTGAACTCACAACCACTGCACATCCCTTGCTCATGGAACACCATCTTATCCAGTTGAGCTACCAGGGCACCCTGGAAAGAATGAATTCCACCATCAAGGAGAAACTAACAAAAACCATGATGACAACAGGGTTAAAATGGTCCGATGCCCTCCTGTTTGTGCTGTATTCAATCTGCAGCGCTGCCAATTCCATTACAGGCCTCAGCCCACATGAAGCCCACATGAAGAATGAACACAGGAGCAAACCCACCGTTCACTCCACACAATGTCCTCCTGCTGTGGACTGATGAGCACATGACTCAACGGAGCCTCAGACAACTTAGGTTGAAATAAGGTTTACTGATCAGACATTAACAGAGCAGCAGTTCATGCACGCAATGCCAGCATCAGTTCTGAGGATTCTCTGTTGGACTTATACCCTCCCTCGGTGGGTGCCATATTTAAATTTATGGATGAGAGGAAAAACAAAGATAGTCCGGCACCTTGAGAGGTACAGGGAGGGCTTACCTGTCCTCCTACTGTAGATCTACATGAGGCCAAGAATCTATAGAAGATTTCAGATTAGTACACATCTGCTACAAATACTACTTTTACATACAGAGGTCAATCAGAGGAGCTAAGAGGAGAAGTTCAATACCATGTCTAGAAAGTTAACTCCAAGAGAGGAAAGTCATTTTTTCTTCATTTCAATTATTATGATTCTAATTATTCTCTTACAGTATTTACTGGCAGTGATGAGACTTGTTAGTGCATTACTACCACCTACTGGACTGCTTTTCCTCAGTAAGATCAGACATTTGGCACAACAGGTGTTTGAGATGTCCTAGTAGGAAACACACACGTCTATCAAGAGCTTCATCTACAAATTTCCCAACATTTCATATCATCTTCAACAGCAGTTTGTCCTCTTGTCATTAAATAGTTCAAATTTCCATTTAAAAAAAACAAACAAACTTTGAGGGCTAATTGGGTTTAAAAGTTGCTGTTCACATTTCCTTTGTGACTTTCTAAGCCAGGCTGCTGCTGGTTGGTCCAGTAGGATGCATTCTGATCCAACGTAACCCTTTTGCAAAGACCGATCAAGGGATTTTCTTGGTGTTAAGCACGTCAGGAATGTATTCTAAAGGTTGCTGTAAGTTTTTAGGTTCACTTCTTACACTGTAGGTTGACATGAGCTTCTTCCATTTGTCAGGTAATCCAGTATTTTGCTCAACCCCACAAACAGCAGAAAATGTGTATTTCAGTACTCTAGAAAACAAATTTAGAATCATAGACAGCTCCCTGGCATTAAATCATGTCCGTATTTTTAAAAAAATGAGTGAATTTTTGTGGGCGATATCAATGTTAGATGGGTACTTGGTTAAACATTTGGAATTTAATGATTAAACACACGTAAAAGTAGAAAAGCCTGCAAAACTGGAGCCACACCACACAAAACAGAAAAAAGACAGCAAAAAGCTGCCATGTAACGGATAAAGCTGACACCTAAATGAAATATAATAACAGAAATAATGTCCGACTGTGAGTTTAAGTAATAATCAGCAGTACACTTTGCAGTTAAGGTAGGTAAGGTTAGGTAACAAAGCCACAGGGTTTGGTTCCTTTAACACTTTATACTGTAATATAGCAGCATAAAACCAAACATGTTAATTGCACATATTTATTATAACAAAACATTACACAACAGTTACACATACATAAATATATATTCATAAATAGCATTTTAATATTTCGTGTACTTGTGTGGTTCAGTCTCATCTGTATTTCTCGGCGAGCACAGCTGCGAATGCTGACAGGAACTTGTCCATCGCTGCGTGTGCAGTCGGCGTGAAGTCGTCACCCATGTGACAGGCCAGAGCGACAAGCATACAGTGTGAGAACAGCTGCAGGGGGAGAAAACACGTGTTACCGGCAAAGAAATAACAATAAAAATATATGTAGGTGATTATAATTATACCCAAGCTCTCTGCAAAACATGAACCTGTTTCTATCAAGTGCATCACATCAAGATTTTGTCTCCATAAAACAAACTCGTTGGTACAGTTTGCTGTTTAAACAGGTCAGTGATTCATTCTCCTAAGCAGCTTATCGTGAAACATAGTCCAGATTTACAATAGTTAACAAGTGTCACTGTCATTTCTGTTAAACTTTGTTAAAAAAAGATATTTTCAAGAGCAGGACTAACTTATGTGGACTGACTTGCTCTGTGTGATTCTATTTATTGCAAATTGCAGCAATTTCACAATAAAAGCACGTCAGTCTCACATTCACTTCATCTCTGTTGTTAGATTTTCTAAACTTTTGGCAGTGTTTTGGTTCTCGTACATGTGTTTAAGGGAAATGTCAATCTAAAAAAGTTGTCTCTGTTTTCATTTTTCTGAATCATGTTTTGTAACCTGAACACAGGGAATAGATACCACCTGATGAAGACAGTCGACAACGGTGTTTGACCAGCAGGTTCTTTGCGAGGTCAATATAAAGCTGTAGACCATCCCTTTCATATGAGTTTGAAATAAATCCCCTCCTCATGTTGTAAAATTAGAATACTGTGGTTGAAATGCAATAGGAGTTTGTTTTATGGTATTACTGTGCATGTTGTGTACAAGAATCAATGAACTAAACCGATCTCCATGGAATATCAGTTCAACTGGTTTTGGGTTGTTTCAACAACATATTTCTCAGTTTTCTATTCCTAAATTGTGTTGATTTCTTCTTTTTAATAATGGATTTTATATAGTTTTGTTGATAAACTCTTCATATGCATTGGATTGATTTGTGGAGTGATGACAACAAAACTGATTCTGTCCAGTTAAAAGCAGTTAAAAGTTAAAGATTGTTTGCACTCTGAAACCAGTAGGTTCACCAATTTTTTCTACAACACAAAGCAGCAATATATTCACATCTAATACATTACAAAAAATGCATATATGCTTATTTAAATAATACTGACAACATGCTCAGAAAACATCATATTTTGCTTTTCATATACGGCTAAAACTACTCCCATATTTTTCCACATGTTTAAGTAAACATGTGGAAAACAACAGCATGGATACATTTTGTACATTTTTGTTAACATTTTATTCAGGACACTCACCTAAAGTCTACACATACAACAGCTCTGCAATAAATCCCACTGCAATGACAGCTCAGTTTTTATTGTAGCTGTCTTAGAAAAGTGTTGGGTCAAGTGGAGGCTGCAGTTTGTGGCTGTACTGTGTTAGACAATGAGACTTATTTGGTATTCATCCAGACCCCATTGATGTAAATGAGATTTAGAAAATAACTGAAGCATTGGTCAGAATGAAGCAGCCTTCACGGCCAGTTAGCCTACCACACAGTTTTAATATTCTGACCATCATTAAAGTACAATGTATAGCAGAGCAGCTGCATCAGTCTGTATTTGTTTTAACTACCCCAAAAAAATAAAAATCCAACTGAGTGTATATGGAGGACAAAAACGTACAAAATGTATTCATGTGGGTATATTGTGGGAACAGTTTTTGCAGTATATGTAAAATATAAAACTAATAACTGGTATTTCCTGAAGAATATGGTCAATTTGTTTTCTTTAATGCAATAGATGTAAATATACTGTATTGAAAACATATGTTGCATAAACACTGGTATTAGGGAGAAGGTTTTTGCAGCTGTAAGCCGAAGCTCCTCCTAACTTCAGCGGCGTCTAGAATAGGCACCTTGAAGTTGGTCGGATCTATCCGAAGCTGGTAGGCGTGGAAGGTTTGCAGAGGAGCCAGGGTGACGGTCAGGTGACTGATGTCTTTGGCTGCCTCCACTATGGCCAGGACGATCTTCTTCCCGTGAGAGCGCAGGTGTGGAGAGCCGGCACTGATGTCTGCGTGGGAGAAATACGTCTTGGTGCCTGGATAACAGGCGAACATCCTGTGGAAAACGGGAGCAGTTTGAGTAATTTTTTAAAGACAAAAAGAGTCAAAATTGTTATTTAAGTTTCATTATATTCTGGTTTCTTAGCTCCTCTATGGCAGCAAACTGCACATCTTTGGATTGTGGACAAGAAAAGACACTTGAGGATGTCATGTTTGGGAAGCACTGACTAACCTTTTCAAACATTTTCTGACATTCTATGGACCAAATAACTAATTGATTAAACAAGAACATAATCAAGATTAACTCTAATTTTAATGAATCTGTATTTCTGTCATAATGATGTTCATGTATGACTGAAGTACCAGAAGAACTGGTGTATATGGTCAGTTTTTGGGGGCTTTTTATGATACGATTTTACCAAAAGGAGTCTTCAATGTCAAAGTGAAAACAGATTTCTACCAAATAATATATCAATGTGATATGCGTTACGTATTCACTTCCTTTAAATTGACTCACTGAGTGCAACACAGATGTAGCTGATTGGAGCTGGAAGTCACACAATCACTAAAATAGAGATCATCTAAGAGCAGTCAATGTGTCTCAAGTGACTGTAATATAAAGACATTTGTATCTGGAAGGTCCAGTCACTGGTGAATCAGTACTCCTGACTATAACGACACCATGAAGACAAAACAACAGTCCAAGTGAAAAGGTTATAAAAAGCACAAATCAGGGGATGGATACAAGAAAATTTCCAAATCGCTCAATATCCCTTGAAGTCCCTTGGAAGGAAGTGCAAGAGAGAGATTAGTTAGAGAGGCCACCAAGACACCTGTGGCTTCTCTGAAGCAGCTACAAGCTTCAGGGGCTGAGATGGGACAGACTATAGCAACTGTTACCTGTTCTTCAGCCGTCAAAGCTTTATGGGAGAGTGGCAAAGAGAAAGCCTTCTGAAAAAAGCTCATTTTTAATCTGGACTAGAGTTCACCACAAGGCATGTTGGAGACCCTGAAGTCAACCAGAAAAGGCTTCTTTGGTCAGATGAGACCAAAGTTGAGCTTTTTAGCCATCAGACTAGACGATGTGTTTGGTGTCTGCACAACATCACAAACACACCGTCTCCATTATGAAGCATGGTGGTGGCAGCATCATCTTCTCAGCAGGCCCTGGACGGCTTGTGAAGGCAGAGCTTTAAATGAATGCAGCAAATTGTAGGGAAATCCTGTGGGACAAACTGATGCTGTCCGCAAGAGAACTACAACTCCTGTTTTCCGGGAAGATATTGACTCAAAGCATCCAGCCAAAGCTACGTAGAAGTGGATTAAAGACAACAAGGAGAATGTTGTGGAGTCAGAGCCCAAAGCTCAATCCAGCTGAGAGTTTGAGGCTGGACTTGAACACAACTGTTTGTTTACGATCTTCATGCAACTCGACAGAGCTTGAACACTTTTTCAAGAATAGCTGAGTACAATTGCAGTGTCCAGATGTGCAAGCCTGATTAAGACCTAGCCACACAGGCTCAACGCTGTATTTGCAGCAAAGGTGGATCTACTAAAAACTTAACATTTAAAGGAGGTGAATACTCGCACAGTCACTTATTTTACATTTGACATTTTTAAATAATTGACATTATTGACGATATGTTTTCACTTTGACATGAAAGAATATTTTTGGGAGGGATTCTAGTCAACAAAAAAGCCAAATTAAATGGACAATGATTCGACAATAAAAGGGAAAAACTTCCAATTAGGGTGAAAACTTTTTATAGGTACTGTAGCCTATTGTGAGAAGTGAATTAGCATTAGGTTTAATTTACTTACATGCTTTCCATTGTAGCAGTTTCTTATATAAGATTTACATGTAGTAACTCAACACTTTAATATTTGTTAGTTAATAATTCACAAATGCTTTATAACCATCAAGTCTGCACGTTTAAATGACAACAACATACTGACAAAGGGAATAAGTCCTCATCACAAATACACTGAAGCCACACAACAGAACATGGACTTACCTAAGAAGCGCATCTGACCCAATTTCTTCGGCCACAGGGGTCATTTTGTCCCATATTTCTTGAATTAGGGCTTTCTCTTTCTTCCTTAGCATCGCAGCTTATTGCACCGACCAATAGAGAATGAACTGTAGCTGAGTATCCAGAATGTTTTTTTCAGGCAACAAAAGATGTGCCTTAATCAACCATTTTATCACTTTAGTAACGCCGTTAGCCAAAAAAAAAAGAAGAATGCCAAGTAAATGAGATAAAGTAATAATTCCTGCCGTCTGTAGAAAATAGTTGTAATGGTTCCGGTGTGGGATCAGCTGTGTTGTTTCCCTCCTCGCCGTTATCTGACAGCAGCCAGGGCAGGGTGGGGGCTCCTATCTGCTGCTTTAATGCGTCATTCTGCACATTTGGGGCAGTATGGATGACCTTAAAGTGTAGTTTTGATGACCTCTTGATTACCTCTGGATTTCTTTTTACTTATGAGGACTTTTATCAGGATTTGGTGTTGAATCAATAAACAACATTTAAATAAATAAAGTCTGAAAAGTTAGAAGTTTAATCATTTTTTCATATGAGATAGATTGCTATTTCCTTTAAAGAGCTCTTTAAATCAAACATTAAAAAACACACATATGGGTAAAATGCTTCATTACATAGAGGACATAGTTGACGACATAGTGAAGACTTTAGCAGATCTCTCAGCTGTTGCTATCTGCAGCCCCACAAGCTGCTGATCAACACTGGGTGTGAAAGCAGCCTTCATCTGATACCACTGGAGGACCATTGCACCGCACAGAGGACTTTATTGTTTATGTCTTTTATGAAGGCATTTAAACTGCACCTGCAAGACAGGACATTTTAGGTATGATAGCGGCCATATAGCTGACCTATAGTTTTATAGTCAAATATCAACAACAGCATACCAATTAAATGGTAAAATGTGTTCTGATTTTTAAGTTCTACTCATTTCTGTGTGAGAAATAGTGCAACTTTTCATGCATCTGCTCATTAAGCAGGCTGTAGGGTGGACTTGTGCTCACTATTATCAGCTGAAGTAACACAGGGCCTCAGAGTCAGGCAGGCTACAGCCCAGCCTGAGGCCCTTTGTTCCAAGGTGATAATATGCTTTACAGAAGTACATATTTAGAAGTCAATATTATTTATAATGTAACAGACCAGATAAAACACCATGAACCTGACAGTTAAATTAGAGAAGTTGCTTACTTTGTCAACTTGGTGATCCTTAATGTTAGGTTTAGTTTGGACAAGTGAAAAAGAACACTTTTTTAAAAATCTTTTTTCATTTGGACTATTTGAAGATACAAACAATATTATGACAACTAAGAAACTGCAGTACTACTACTACTACTACTACTACTAATAACAATAATAAAAATAATACATTTTTATTAGTAATCATTGTAATTATGATAATAATATCCATTTTTATTCATTTTTCCTAATTAGAACCACTGTGACTATGTATATATGTATATATAGACCATCCAGCACCTTCAAATGCTGCAATTTGCACTCAACTCTTGATGTTCTTTTTTTTTTTTTTT